>NW_028124816.1:0-98946 GCF_965194825.1 Balaenoptera physalus | reverse complement strand
GGCCAAGGGCATCATTGTCGACGTTTTGCTGCTTTTCATGTGCTTTAAAGGCGATTCGAATCTACCTCCTGAAATCTGTTTCCTGCAATTCTGCCTTGCTTTCAAATCCTCTTCGTTGCCTTCCCTCAATATATTTGTGGATGAGAGTTATCATTTATAACTCTGCAGGTTTGTGAATTGCAGTGCCCCTGAGCTCCATTTTTCAACTCGCTTTTTTGGGAGCTGGCCGCAAATGCGCAGGATGGCCTCAGGCCCTATTCTGGTTCCGGGCGGCAGGCTGAGCCTGTGGTTAATTCTTCTTCCTGATGGGAAAATAGAGTGACCTGTGCCTGTCCCAACACCTAGAGCTAGTCTCTCATTGGCTCCCCCTCTTCCCGTTCATCCTCAGGACAAATTGAAAGCTGTACGGAACAGGAGGTTAAAGGTGCTGATTCTCCAAGGAGGGAGATTGCTAGTAAAGCGGCTGGAATGGCGAACCCGAGCACAAGGAGATTAGAAATGGGGTGCGTTTTAGAAACCTTTCCCGGTCACACGGTCTACCACCTTCTGGGTTTCTCATGCATGTTTTTGATTTAGGAAGATGCCCTTGAACCTGGAGATTTGGGACCCATGCGATGGGTAACAGGCAGTAGTACTTTACAGGCTCTGCGTTTGCTCCCCCAACCTCACCAAATCTCTCAGCCCCGAAAGTATCCACCCTTACGTCTCATCCAGCTGTGGGTCTAGATATGGTCAATCCAGGTGGCATCACAGCCCCTGAACGAATTTTGTAAGAATTTCTCTCTATTTCACTGTCTTTGTTTCACGGGTTTTTAAAATTAATTTATTTTTATAACGGGGTTTATCTGCTTTTCACGGCTGTGTTTATGCCGCTTTACACCCACTTGTCTCACATCCAGAGAGATATCAATACATAGGTTTTAAGATTCTTACTAGTCAGATATATTCCTGTGCGGTGAAGAGGGGGTGTTGAGTCCAGTTCACTGAGCAAGGAGTAGGTCTTTCTATTACATATTTGGTTTATGGAACGGTATCTGAGCTAATTTGAAACCCTTGTTTTATGCATCACCCCACCTCACCTTTCCCGTTAAGCAGCCATAGTGTGTTTTCTAAACGTGTGACTCTGTTCTGTTTTGTAATTCAGTTCAAGTGTAGCGGTTTTTACATTCCCTCTATAAATGATAGCTTTTGATAAGTGTCTTTTTCTTTGTGACTTATTTCACTTAGAATCGTCGTACCTAAATCCACTCATCATGCTGCTACTAGCCTTATGACATTGATTTCATGGCTGAGTGATATTCCATTGTACATAAGGACCACCACATATTTATCCATTTTTCTCTTTCCTGGGATATTTAAGGTGTCATGAAGTGGAGGTTCTTGTCAACAGAGCAGCCCTAAACTTTGGGGTGCCTGTGTCTTGCTGATTTTTAGTTTTCCCAATTTATACGCCCTTGAGTGGAAGTGCCCTATGCGCTCTAAGCTGTGTTTTTTAGATGTTTCAGGACACACCGTAAACTTCTCCAGAGTGGCTGTTGGCAATTTACATCCCGCCCATCAGCGTAGCAAGGCTCCCATTTCTCCATGGCCTGTCCTGCATTTCTGGTTTTGACACTTTTTTCAGGATGGCCCTTTTGACCCATGGGAAGCGAGACTTCTTTGTAGCGCTGATTTGCCTTTCCAGGTTGCTTGGTTGGCCAAAAATGGCGTATGCGTTTTTTCCTGAATATATTCAGGAAAAAACGCATACGCCCTTTTTGGCCAAGGGCATCATTGTCGACGTTTTGCTGCTTTTCATGTGCTTTAAAGGCGATTCGAATCTACCTCCTGAAATCTGTTTCCTGCAATTCTGCCTTGCTTTCAAATCCTCTTCGTTGCCTTCCCTCAATATATTTGTGGATGAGAGTTATCATTTATAACTCTGCAGGTTTGTGAATTGCAGTGGCCCTGAGCTCCATTTTTCAACTCGCTTTTTTGGGAGCTGGCCGCAAAAGCACTGGATGGCCTCAGGCCCTATTCTGGTTCCGGGCGGCAGGCTGAGCCTGTGGTTAATTCTTCTTCCTGATGGGAAAATAGAGTGACCTGTGCCTGTCCCAACACCTAGAGCTAGTCTCTCATTGGCTCCCCCTCTTCCCGTTCATCCTCAGGACAAATTGAAAGCTGTACGGAACAGGAGGTTAAAGGTGCTGATTCTCCAAGGAGGGAGATTGCTAGTAAAGCGGCTGGAATGGCGAACCCGAGCACAAGGAGATGAGAAATGAGGTGCGTTTTAGAAACCTTTCTCGGTCACACGGTCTACCACCTTCTGGGTTTCTCATGCATGTTTTCGATGTAGGAAGATGCCCTTGAACCTGGAGATTTGGGACCCATGGGATGGGTAACAGGCAGTAGTACTTTAAAGGCTCTGCGTTTGCTCCCCCAACCTCACCAAATCTCTCAGCCCCGAAAGTATCCACCCTTACGTCTCATCCAGCTGTGGGTCTAGATATGGTCAATCCAGGTGGCATCACAGCCCCTGAACGAATTTTGTAAGAATTTCTCTCTCTTTCACTGTCTTTGTTTCACGGGTTATTAAAATTAATTTATTTTTATAATGGGGTTTAGCTGCTTTTCACGGCTGTGTTTATGCCGCTTTACACCCACTTGACTCACATCCAGCGAGATATCAATACATAGGTTTTAAGATTCTTACTAGTCAGATATATTCTTGTGCGGTGAATAAGGGGTGTTGAGTCCAGTTCACTGAGCAAGGAGTAGGTCTTTCTATTACATATTGGGTTTATGGAACGGTATCTGAGCTAATTTGAAACCCTTGTTTTATGCATCACCCCACCTCACCTTTCCCGTTAAGCAGCCATAGTGTGTTTTCTAAACGTGTGACTCTGTTCTGTTTTGTAATTCAGTTCAAGTGTAGCGGTTTTTACATTCCCTCTATAAATGATAGCTTTTGATAAGTGTCTTTTTCTTTGTGACTTATTTCACTTAGAATCGTCGTACCTAAATCCACTCATCATGCTGCTACTAGCCTTATGACATTGATTTCATGGCTGAGTGATATTCCATTGTACATAAGGACCACCACATCTTTATCCATTTTTCTCTTTCCTGGGATATTTAAGGTGTCATGAAGTGGAGGTTCTTGTCAACAGAGCAGCCCTAAACTTTGGGGTGCCTGTGTCTTGCTGATTTTTAGTTTTCCCAATTTATACGCCCTTGAGTGGAAGTGCCCTATGCGCTCTAAGCTGTGTTTTTTAGATGTTTCAGGACACACCGTAAACTTCTCCAGAGTGGCTGTTGGCAATTTACATCCCGCCCATCAGCGTAGCAAGGCTCCCATTTCGCCATGGCCTGTCCTGCATTTCTGGTTTTGACACTTTTTTCAGGATGGCCCTTTTGACCCATGGGAAGCGAGACTTCTTTGTAGCGCTGATTTGCCTTTCCAGGTTGCTTGGTTGGCCAAAAAGGGCGTATGCGTTTTTTCCTGAATATATTCAGGAAAAAACGCATACGCCCTTTTTGGCCAAGTGCATCATTGTCAACGTTTTGCCGCTTTTCATGTGCTGTAAAGGCGATTCGAATCTACCAACTGAAATCTGTTTCCTGCCATTCTGCCTTGATTTCAAATCCTCTTCTTTGCCTTCCCTCAATACATTTGTGGACGAGAGTTATCATTTATAACTCTGCAGGTTTGTGAATTGCAGTGCCCTGAAGCTCCATTTTACAAGTCGCTTTTTTGGGAGCTGGCCGCAAAAGCGCAGGATGGCCTCAGTCCCTATTCTGGTTCCGGGCGGCAGGCTGAGCCTGTGGTTAATTCTTCTTCCTGATGGGAAAATAGAGTGACCTGTGCCTGTCCCAACACCTAGAGCTAGTCTCTCATTGGCTCCCCCTCTTCCCGTTCATCCTCAGGACATATTGAAAGCTGTACGGAACAGGAGGTTAAAGGTGCTGATTCTCCAAGGAGGGAGATTGCTAGTAAAGCGGCTGGAATGGCGAACCCGAGCACAAGGAGATGAGAAATTAGGTGCGTTTTAGAAACCTTTCTCGGTCACGCGGTCTACCACCTTCTGGGTTTCTCATGCATGTTTTCAATGTAGGAAGATGCCCTTGAACCTGGAGATTTGGGACCCATGGGATGGGTAACAGGCAGTAGTACTTTAAAGGCTCTGCGTTTGCTCCCCCAACCTCACCAAATCTCTCAGCCCCGAAAGTATCCACCCTTACGTCTCATCCAGCTGTGGGTCTAGATATGGTCAATCCAGGTGGCATCACAGCCCCTGAACGAATTTTGTAAAAATTTCTCTCTCTTTCACTGTCTTTGTTTCACGGGTTATTAAAATTAATTTATTTTTATAATGGGGTTTAGCTGCTTTTCACGGCTGTGTTTATGCCGCTTTACACCCACTTGACTCACATCCAGCGAGATATCAATACATAGGTTTTAAGATTCTTACTAGTCAGATATATTCTTGTGCGGTGAATAAGGGGTGTTGAGTCCAGTTCACTGAGCAAGGAGTAGGTCTTTCTATTACATATTGGGTTTATGGAACGGTATCTGAGCTAATTTGAAACCCTTGTTTTATGCATCACCCCACCTCACCTTTCCCGTTAAGCAGCCATAGTGTGTTTTCTAAACGTGTGACTCTGTTCTGTTTTGTAATTCAGTTCAAGTGTAGCGGTTTTTACATTCCCTCTATAAATGATAGCTTTTGATAAGTGTCTTTTTCTTTGTGACTTATTTCACTTAGAATCGTCGTACCTAAATCCACTCATCATGCTGCTACTAGCCTTATGACATTGATTTCATGGCTGAGTGATATTCCATTGTACATAAGGACCACCACATCTTTATCCATTTTTCTCTTTCCTGGGATATTTAAGGTGTCATGAAGTGGAGGTTCTTGTCAACAGAGCAGCCCTAAACTTTGGGGTGCCTGTGTCTTGCTGATTTTTAGTTTTCCCAATTTATACGCCCTTGAGTGGAAGTGCCCTATGCGCTCTAAGCTGTGTTTTTTAGATGTTTCAGGACACACCGTAAACTTCTCCAGAGTGGCTGTTGGCAATTTACATCCCGCCCATCAGCGTAGCAAGGCTCCCATTTCGCCATGGCCTGTCCTGCATTTCTGGTTTTGACACTTTTTTCAGGATGGCCCTTTTGACCCATGGGAAGCGAGACTTCTTTGTAGCGCTGATTTGCCTTTCCAGGTTGCTTGGTTGGCCAAAAAGGGCGTATGCGTTTTTTCCTGAATATATTCAGGAAAAAACGCATACGCCCTTTTTGGCCAAGTGCATCATTGTCAACGTTTTGCCGCTTTTCATGTGCTGTAAAGGCGATTCGAATCTACCAACTGAAATCTGTTTCCTGCCATTCTGCCTTGATTTCAAATCCTCTTCTTTGCCTTCCCTCAATACATTTGTGGACGAGAGTTATCATTTATAACTCTGCAGGTTTGTGAATTGCAGTGCCCTGAAGCTCCATTTTACAAGTCGCTTTTTTGGGAGCTGGCCGCAAAAGCGCAGGATGGCCTCAGTCCCTATTCTGGTTCCGGGCGGCAGGCTGAGCCTGTGGTTAATTCTTCTTCCTGATGGGAAAATAGAGTGACCTGTGCCTGTCCCAACACCTAGAGCTAGTCTCTCATTGGCTCCCCCTCTTCCCGTTCATCCTCAGGACATATTGAAAGCTGTACGGAACAGGAGGTTAAAGGTGCTGATTCTCCAAGGAGGGAGATTGCTAGTAAAGCGGCTGGAATGGCGAACCCGAGCACAAGGAGATGAGAAATTAGGTGCGTTTTAGAAACCTTTCTCGGTCACGCGGTCTACCACCTTCTGGGTTTCTCATGCATGTTTTCAATGTAGGAAGATGCCCTTGAACCTGGAGATTTGGGACCCATGGGATGGGTAACAGGCAGTAGTACTTTAAAGGCTCTGCGTTTGCTCCCCCAACCTCACCAAATCTCTCAGCCCCGAAAGTATCCACCCTTACGTCTCATCCAGCTGTGGGTCTAGATATGGTCAATCCAGGTGGCATCACAGCCCCTGAACGAATTTTGTAAAAATTTCTCTCTCTTTCACTGTCTTTGTTTCACGGGTTATTAAAATTAATTTATTTTTATAATGGGGTTTAGCTGCTTTTCACGGCTGTGTTTATGCCGCTTTACACCCACTTGACTCACATCCAGCGAGATATCAATACATAGGTTTTAAGATTCTTACTAGTCAGATATATTCTTGTGCGGTGAATAAGGGGTGTTGAGTCCAGTTCACTGAGCAAGGAGTAGGTCTTTCTATTACATATTGGGTTTATGGAACGGTATCTGAGCTAATTTGAAACCCTTGTTTTATGCATCACCCCACCTCACCTTTCCCGTTAAGCAGCCATAGTGTGTTTTCTAAACGTGTGACTCTGTTCTGTTTTGTAATTCAGTTCAAGTGTAGCGGTTTTTACATTCCCTCTATAAATGATAGCTTTTGATAAGTGTCTTTTTCTTTGTGACTTATTTCACTTAGAATCGTCGTACCTAAATCCACTCATCATGCTGCTACTAGCCTTATGACATTGATTTCATGGCTGAGTGATATTCCATTGTACATAAGGACCACCACATCTTTATCCATTTTTCTCTTTCCTGGGATATTTAAGGTGTCATGAAGTGGAGGTTCTTGTCAACAGAGCAGCCCTAAACTTTGGGGTGCCTGTGTCTTGCTGATTTTTAGTTTTCCCAATTTATACGCCCTTGAGTGGAAGTGCCCTATGCGCTCTAAGCTGTGTTTTTTAGATGTTTCAGGACACACCGTAAACTTCTCCAGAGTGGCTGTTGGCAATTTACATCCCGCCCATCAGCGTAGCAAGGCTCCCATTTCTCCATGGCCTGTCCTGCATTTCTGGTTTTGACACTTTTTTCAGGATGGCCCTTTTGACCCATGGGAAGCGAGACTTCTTTGTAGCGCTGATTTGCCTTTCCAGGTTGCTTGGTTGGCCAAAAAGGGCGTATGCGTTTTTTCCTGAATATATTCAGGAAAAAACGCATACGCCCTTTTTGGCCAAGGGCATCATTGTCGACGTTTTGCTGCTTTTCATGTGCTTTAAAGGCGATTCGAATCTACCTCCTGAAATCTGTTTCCTGCAATTCTGCCTTGCTTTCAAATCCTCTTCGTTGCCTTCCCTCAATATATTTGTGGATGAGAGTTATCATTTATAACTCTGCAGGTTTGTGAATTGCAGTGCCCCTGAGCTCCATTTTTCAACTCGCTTTTTTGGGAGCTGGCCGCAAAAGCACTGGATGGCCTCAGGCCCTATTCTGGTTCCGGGCGGCAGGCTGAGCCTGTGGTTAATTCTTCTTCCTGATGGGAAAATAGAGTGACCTGTGCCTGTCCCAACACCTAGAGCTAGTCTCTCATTGGCTCCCCCTCTTCCCGTTCATCCTCAGGACAAATTGAAAGCTGTACGGAACAGGAGGTTAAAGGTGCTGATTCTCCAAGGAGGGAGATTGCTAGTAAAGCGGCTGGAATGGCGAACCCGAGCACAAGGAGATGAGAAATGAGGTGCGTTTTAGAAACCTTTCTCGGTCACACGGTCTACCACCTTCTGGGTTTCTCATGCATGTTTTCGATGTAGGAAGATGCCCTTGAACCTGGAGATTTGGGACCCATGGGATGGGTAACAGGCAGTAGTACTTTAAAGGCTCTGCGTTTGCTCCCCCAACCTCACCAAATCTCTCAGCCCCGAAAGTATCCACCCTTACGTCTCATCCAGCTGTGGGTCTAGATATGGTCAATCCAGGTGGCATCACAGCCCCTGAACGAATTTTGTAAGAATTTCTCTCTCTTTCACTGTCTTTGTTTCACGGGTTATTAAAATTAATTTATTTTTATAATGGGGTTTAGCTGCTTTTCACGGCTGTGTTTATGCCGCTTTACACCCACTTGACTCACATCCAGCGAGATATCAATACATAGGTTTTAAGATTCTTACTAGTCAGATATATTCTTGTGCGGTGAATAAGGGGTGTTGAGTCCAGTTCACTGAGCAAGGAGTAGGTCTTTCTATTACATATTGGGTTTATGGAACGGTATCTGAGCTAATTTGAAACCCTTGTTTTATGCATCACCCCACCTCACCTTTCCCGTTAAGCAGCCATAGTGTGTTTTCTAAACGTGTGACTCTGTTCTGTTTTGTAATTCAGTTCAAGTGTAGCGGTTTTTACATTCCCTCTATAAATGATAGCTTTTGATAAGTGTCTTTTTCTTTGTGACTTATTTCACTTAGAATCGTCGTACCTAAATCCACTCATCATGCTGCTACTAGCCTTATGACATTGATTTCATGGCTGAGTGATATTCCATTGTACATAAGGACCACCACATCTTTATCCATTTTTCTCTTTCCTGGGATATTTAAGGTGTCATGAAGTGGAGGTTCTTGTCAACAGAGCAGCCCTAAACTTTGGGGTGCCTGTGTCTTGCTGATTTTTAGTTTTCCCAATTTATACGCCCTTGAGTGGAAGTGCCCTATGCGCTCTAAGCTGTGTTTTTTAGATGTTTCAGGACACACCGTAAACTTCTCCAGAGTGGCTGTTGGCAATTTACATCCCGCCCATCAGCGTAGCAAGGCTCCCATTTCGCCATGGCCTGTCCTGCATTTCTGGTTTTGACACTTTTTTCAGGATGGCCCTTTTGACCCATGGGAAGCGAGACTTCTTTGTAGCGCTGATTTGCCTTTCCAGGTTGCTTGGTTGGCCAAAAAGGGCGTATGCGTTTTTTCCTGAATATATTCAGGAAAAAACGCATACGCCCTTTTTGGCCAAGTGCATCATTGTCAACGTTTTGCCGCTTTTCATGTGCTGTAAAGGCGATTCGAATCTACCAACTGAAATCTGTTTCCTGCCATTCTGCCTTGATTTCAAATCCTCTTCTTTGCCTTCCCTCAATACATTTGTGGACGAGAGTTATCATTTATAACTCTGCAGGTTTGTGAATTGCAGTGCCCTGAAGCTCCATTTTACAAGTCGCTTTTTTGGGAGCTGGCCGCAAAAGCGCAGGATGGCCTCAGTCCCTATTCTGGTTCCGGGCGGCAGGCTGAGCCTGTGGTTAATTCTTCTTCCTGATGGGAAAATAGAGTGACCTGTGCCTGTCCCAACACCTAGAGCTAGTCTCTCATTGGCTCCCCCTCTTCCCGTTCATCCTCAGGACAAATTGAAAGCTGTACGGAACAGGAGGTTAAAGGTGCTGATTCTCCAAGGAGGGAGATTGCTAGTAAAGCGGCTGGAATGGCGAACCCGAGCACAAGGAGATGAGAAATTAGGTGCGTTTTAGAAACCTTTCTCGGTCACGCGGTCTACCACCTTCTGGGTTTCTCATGCATGTTTTCAATGTAGGAAGATGCCCTTGAACCTGGAGATTTGGGACCCATGGGATGGGTAACAGGCAGTAGTACTTTAAAGGCTCTGCGTTTGCTCCCCCAACCTCACCAAATCTCTCAGCCCCGAAAGTATCCACCCTTACGTCTCATCCAGCTGTGGGTCTAGATATGGTCAATCCAGGTGGCATCACAGCCCCTGAACGAATTTTGTAAAAATTTCTCTCTCTTTCACTGTCTTTGTTTCACGGGTTATTAAAATTAATTTATTTTTATAATGGGGTTTAGCTGCTTTTCACGGCTGTGTTTATGCCGCTTTACACCCACTTGACTCACATCCAGCGAGATATCAATACATAGGTTTTAAGATTCTTACTAGTCAGATATATTCTTGTGCGGTGAATAAGGGGTGTTGAGTCCAGTTCACTGAGCAAGGAGTAGGTCTTTCTATTACATATTGGGTTTATGGAACGGTATCTGAGCTAATTTGAAACCCTTGTTTTATGCATCACCCCACCTCACCTTTCCCGTTAAGCAGCCATAGTGTGTTTTCTAAACGTGTGACTCTGTTCTGTTTTGTAATTCAGTTCAAGTGTAGCGGTTTTTACATTCCCTCTATAAATGATAGCTTTTGATAAGTGTCTTTTTCTTTGTGACTTATTTCACTTAGAATCGTCGTACCTAAATCCACTCATCATGCTGCTACTAGCCTTATGACATTGATTTCATGGCTGAGTGATATTCCATTGTACATAAGGACCACCACATCTTTATCCATTTTTCTCTTTCCTGGGATATTTAAGGTGTCATGAAGTGGAGGTTCTTGTCAACAGAGCAGCCCTAAACTTTGGGGTGCCTGTGTCTTGCTGATTTTTAGTTTTCCCAATTTATACGCCCTTGAGTGGAAGTGCCCTATGCGCTCTAAGCTGTGTTTTTTAGATGTTTCAGGACACACCGTAAACTTCTCCAGAGTGGCTGTTGGCAATTTACATCCCGCCCATCAGCGTAGCAAGGCTCCCATTTCTCCATGGCCTGTCCTGCATTTCTGGTTTTGACACTTTTTTCAGGATGGCCCTTTTGACCCATGGGAAGCGAGACTTCTTTGTAGCGCTGATTTGCCTTTCCAGGTTGCTTGGTTGGCCAAAAAGGGCGTATGCGTTTTTTCCTGAATATATTCAGGAAAAAACGCATACGCCCTTTTTGGCCAAGGGCATCATTGTCGACGTTTTGCTGCTTTTCATGTGCTTTAAAGGCGATTCGAATCTACCTCCTGAAATCTGTTTCCTGCAATTCTGCCTTGCTTTCAAATCCTCTTCGTTGCCTTCCCTCAATATATTTGTGGATGAGAGTTATCATTTATAACTCTGCAGGTTTGTGAATTGCAGTGCCCCTGAGCTCCATTTTTCAACTCGCTTTTTTGGGAGCTGGCCGCAAAAGCACTGGATGGCCTCAGGCCCTATTCTGGTTCCGGGCGGCAGGCTGAGCCTGTGGTTAATTCTTCTTCCTGATGGGAAAATAGAGTGACCTGTGCCTGTCCCAACACCTAGAGCTAGTCTCTCATTGGCTCCCCCTCTTCCCGTTCATCCTCAGGACAAATTGAAAGCTGTACGGAACAGGAGGTTAAAGGTGCTGATTCTCCAAGGAGGGAGATTGCTAGTAAAGCGGCTGGAATGGCGAACCCGAGCACAAGGAGATGAGAAATGAGGTGCGTTTTAGAAACCTTTCTCGGTCACACGGTCTACCACCTTCTGGGTTTCTCATGCATGTTTTCGATGTAGGAAGATGCCCTTGAACCTGGAGATTTGGGACCCATGGGATGGGTAACAGGCAGTAGTACTTTAAAGGCTCTGCGTTTGCTCCCCCAACCTCACCAAATCTCTCAGCCCCGAAAGTATCCACCCTTACGTCTCATCCAGCTGTGGGTCTAGATATGGTCAATCCAGGTGGCATCACAGCCCCTGAACGAATTTTGTAAGAATTTCTCTCTCTTTCACTGTCTTTGTTTCACGGGTTATTAAAATTAATTTATTTTTATAATGGGGTTTAGCTGCTTTTCACGGCTGTGTTTATGCCGCTTTACACCCACTTGACTCACATCCAGCGAGATATCAATACATAGGTTTTAAGATTCTTACTAGTCAGATATATTCTTGTGCGGTGAATAAGGGGTGTTGAGTCCAGTTCACTGAGCAAGGAGTAGGTCTTTCTATTACATATTGGGTTTATGGAACGGTATCTGAGCTAATTTGAAACCCTTGTTTTATGCATCACCCCACCTCACCTTTCCCGTTAAGCAGCCATAGTGTGTTTTCTAAACGTGTGACTCTGTTCTGTTTTGTAATTCAGTTCAAGTGTAGCGGTTTTTACATTCCCTCTATAAATGATAGCTTTTGATAAGTGTCTTTTTCTTTGTGACTTATTTCACTTAGAATCGTCGTACCTAAATCCACTCATCATGCTGCTACTAGCCTTATGACATTGATTTCATGGCTGAGTGATATTCCATTGTACATAAGGACCACCACATCTTTATCCATTTTTCTCTTTCCTGGGATATTTAAGGTGTCATGAAGTGGAGGTTCTTGTCAACAGAGCAGCCCTAAACTTTGGGGTGCCTGTGTCTTGCTGATTTTTAGTTTTCCCAATTTATACGCCCTTGAGTGGAAGTGCCCTATGCGCTCTAAGCTGTGTTTTTTAGATGTTTCAGGACACACCGTAAACTTCTCCAGAGTGGCTGTTGGCAATTTACATCCCGCCCATCAGCGTAGCAAGGCTCCCATTTCGCCATGGCCTGTCCTGCATTTCTGGTTTTGACACTTTTTTCAGGATGGCCCTTTTGACCCATGGGAAGCGAGACTTCTTTGTAGCGCTGATTTGCCTTTCCAGGTTGCTTGGTTGGCCAAAAAGGGCGTATGCGTTTTTTCCTGAATATATTCAGGAAAAAACGCATACGCCCTTTTTGGCCAAGTGCATCATTGTCAACGTTTTGCCGCTTTTCATGTGCTGTAAAGGCGATTCGAATCTACCAACTGAAATCTGTTTCCTGCCATTCTGCCTTGATTTCAAATCCTCTTCTTTGCCTTCCCTCAATACATTTGTGGACGAGAGTTATCATTTATAACTCTGCAGGTTTGTGAATTGCAGTGCCCTGAAGCTCCATTTTACAAGTCGCTTTTTTGGGAGCTGGCCGCAAAAGCGCAGGATGGCCTCAGTCCCTATTCTGGTTCCGGGCGGCAGGCTGAGCCTGTGGTTAATTCTTCTTCCTGATGGGAAAATAGAGTGACCTGTGCCTGTCCCAACACCTAGAGCTAGTCTCTCATTGGCTCCCCCTCTTCCCGTTCATCCTCAGGACAAATTGAAAGCTGTACGGAACAGGAGGTTAAAGGTGCTGATTCTCCAAGGAGGGAGATTGCTAGTAAAGCGGCTGGAATGGCGAACCCGAGCACAAGGAGATGAGAAATTAGGTGCGTTTTAGAAACCTTTCTCGGTCACGCGGTCTACCACCTTCTGGGTTTCTCATGCATGTTTTCAATGTAGGAAGATGCCCTTGAACCTGGAGATTTGGGACCCATGGGATGGGTAACAGGCAGTAGTACTTTAAAGGCTCTGCGTTTGCTCCCCCAACCTCACCAAATCTCTCAGCCCCGAAAGTATCCACCCTTACGTCTCATCCAGCTGTGGGTCTAGATATGGTCAATCCAGGTGGCATCACAGCCCCTGAACGAATTTTGTAAAAATTTCTCTCTCTTTCACTGTCTTTGTTTCACGGGTTATTAAAATTAATTTATTTTTATAATGGGGTTTAGCTGCTTTTCACGGCTGTGTTTATGCCGCTTTACACCCACTTGACTCACATCCAGCGAGATATCAATACATAGGTTTTAAGATTCTTACTAGTCAGATATATTCTTGTGCGGTGAATAAGGGGTGTTGAGTCCAGTTCACTGAGCAAGGAGTAGGTCTTTCTATTACATATTGGGTTTATGGAACGGTATCTGAGCTAATTTGAAACCCTTGTTTTATGCATCACCCCACCTCACCTTTCCCGTTAAGCAGCCATAGTGTGTTTTCTAAACGTGTGACTCTGTTCTGTTTTGTAATTCAGTTCAAGTGTAGCGGTTTTTACATTCCCTCTATAAATGATAGCTTTTGATAAGTGTCTTTTTCTTTGTGACTTATTTCACTTAGAATCGTCGTACCTAAATCCACTCATCATGCTGCTACTAGCCTTATGACATTGATTTCATGGCTGAGTGATATTCCATTGTACATAAGGACCACCACATCTTTATCCATTTTTCTCTTTCCTGGGATATTTAAGGTGTCATGAAGTGGAGGTTCTTGTCAACAGAGCAGCCCTAAACTTTGGGGTGCCTGTGTCTTGCTGATTTTTAGTTTTCCCAATTTATACGCCCTTGAGTGGAAGTGCCCTATGCGCTCTAAGCTGTGTTTTTTAGATGTTTCAGGACACACCGTAAACTTCTCCAGAGTGGCTGTTGGCAATTTACATCCCGCCCATCAGCGTAGCAAGGCTCCCATTTCTCCATGGCCTGTCCTGCATTTCTGGTTTTGACACTTTTTTCAGGATGGCCCTTTTGACCCATGGGAAGCGAGACTTCTTTGTAGCGCTGATTTGCCTTTCCAGGTTGCTTGGTTGGCCAAAAAGGGCGTATGCGTTTTTTCCTGAATATATTCAGGAAAAAACGCATACGCCCTTTTTGGCCAAGGGCATCATTGTCGACGTTTTGCTGCTTTTCATGTGCTTTAAAGGCGATTCGAATCTACCTCCTGAAATCTGTTTCCTGCAATTCTGCCTTGCTTTCAAATCCTCTTCGTTGCCTTCCCTCAATATATTTGTGGATGAGAGTTATCATTTATAACTCTGCAGGTTTGTGAATTGCAGTGCCCCTGAGCTCCATTTTTCAACTCGCTTTTTTGGGAGCTGGCCGCAAAAGCACTGGATGGCCTCAGGCCCTATTCTGGTTCCGGGCGGCAGGCTGAGCCTGTGGTTAATTCTTCTTCCTGATGGGAAAATAGAGTGACCTGTGCCTGTCCCAACACCTAGAGCTAGTCTCTCATTGGCTCCCCCTCTTCCCGTTCATCCTCAGGACAAATTGAAAGCTGTACGGAACAGGAGGTTAAAGGTGCTGATTCTCCAAGGAGGGAGATTGCTAGTAAAGCGGCTGGAATGGCGAACCCGAGCACAAGGAGATGAGAAATGAGGTGCGTTTTAGAAACCTTTCTCGGTCACACGGTCTACCACCTTCTGGGTTTCTCATGCATGTTTTCGATGTAGGAAGATGCCCTTGAACCTGGAGATTTGGGACCCATGGGATGGGTAACAGGCAGTAGTACTTTAAAGGCTCTGCGTTTGCTCCCCCAACCTCACCAAATCTCTCAGCCCCGAAAGTATCCACCCTTACGTCTCATCCAGCTGTGGGTCTAGATATGGTCAATCCAGGTGGCATCACAGCCCCTGAACGAATTTTGTAAGAATTTCTCTCTCTTTCACTGTCTTTGTTTCACGGGTTATTAAAATTAATTTATTTTTATAATGGGGTTTAGCTGCTTTTCACGGCTGTGTTTATGCCGCTTTACACCCACTTGACTCACATCCAGCGAGATATCAATACATAGGTTTTAAGATTCTTACTAGTCAGATATATTCTTGTGCGGTGAATAAGGGGTGTTGAGTCCAGTTCACTGAGCAAGGAGTAGGTCTTTCTATTACATATTGGGTTTATGGAACGGTATCTGAGCTAATTTGAAACCCTTGTTTTATGCATCACCCCACCTCACCTTTCCCGTTAAGCAGCCATAGTGTGTTTTCTAAACGTGTGACTCTGTTCTGTTTTGTAATTCAGTTCAAGTGTAGCGGTTTTTACATTCCCTCTATAAATGATAGCTTTTGATAAGTGTCTTTTTCTTTGTGACTTATTTCACTTAGAATCGTCGTACCTAAATCCACTCATCATGCTGCTACTAGCCTTATGACATTGATTTCATGGCTGAGTGATATTCCATTGTACATAAGGACCACCACATCTTTATCCATTTTTCTCTTTCCTGGGATATTTAAGGTGTCATGAAGTGGAGGTTCTTGTCAACAGAGCAGCCCTAAACTTTGGGGTGCCTGTGTCTTGCTGATTTTTAGTTTTCCCAATTTATACGCCCTTGAGTGGAAGTGCCCTATGCGCTCTAAGCTGTGTTTTTTAGATGTTTCAGGACACACCGTAAACTTCTCCAGAGTGGCTGTTGGCAATTTACATCCCGCCCATCAGCGTAGCAAGGCTCCCATTTCGCCATGGCCTGTCCTGCATTTCTGGTTTTGACACTTTTTTCAGGATGGCCCTTTTGACCCATGGGAAGCGAGACTTCTTTGTAGCGCTGATTTGCCTTTCCAGGTTGCTTGGTTGGCCAAAAAGGGCGTATGCGTTTTTTCCTGAATATATTCAGGAAAAAACGCATACGCCCTTTTTGGCCAAGTGCATCATTGTCAACGTTTTGCCGCTTTTCATGTGCTGTAAAGGCGATTCGAATCTACCAACTGAAATCTGTTTCCTGCCATTCTGCCTTGATTTCAAATCCTCTTCTTTGCCTTCCCTCAATACATTTGTGGACGAGAGTTATCATTTATAACTCTGCAGGTTTGTGAATTGCAGTGCCCTGAAGCTCCATTTTACAAGTCGCTTTTTTGGGAGCTGGCCGCAAAAGCGCAGGATGGCCTCAGTCCCTATTCTGGTTCCGGGCGGCAGGCTGAGCCTGTGGTTAATTCTTCTTCCTGATGGGAAAATAGAGTGACCTGTGCCTGTCCCAACACCTAGAGCTAGTCTCTCATTGGCTCCCCCTCTTCCCGTTCATCCTCAGGACAAATTGAAAGCTGTACGGAACAGGAGGTTAAAGGTGCTGATTCTCCAAGGAGGGAGATTGCTAGTAAAGCGGCTGGAATGGCGAACCCGAGCACAAGGAGATGAGAAATTAGGTGCGTTTTAGAAACCTTTCTCGGTCACGCGGTCTACCACCTTCTGGGTTTCTCATGCATGTTTTCAATGTAGGAAGATGCCCTTGAACCTGGAGATTTGGGACCCATGGGATGGGTAACAGGCAGTAGTACTTTAAAGGCTCTGCGTTTGCTCCCCCAACCTCACCAAATCTCTCAGCCCCGAAAGTATCCACCCTTACGTCTCATCCAGCTGTGGGTCTAGATATGGTCAATCCAGGTGGCATCACAGCCCCTGAACGAATTTTGTAAAAATTTCTCTCTCTTTCACTGTCTTTGTTTCACGGGTTATTAAAATTAATTTATTTTTATAATGGGGTTTAGCTGCTTTTCACGGCTGTGTTTATGCCGCTTTACACCCACTTGACTCACATCCAGTGAGATATCAATACATAGGTTTTAAGAGTCTTACTAGTCAGATATATTCTTGTGCGGTGAATAAGGGGTGTTGAGTCCAGTTCACTGAGCAAGGAGTAGGTCTTTCTATTACATATTGGGTTTATGGAACGGTATCTGAGCTAATTTGAAACCCTTGTTTTATGCATCACCCCACCTCACCTTTCCCGTTAAGCAGCCATAGTGTGTTTTCTAAACGTGTGACTCTGTTCTGTTTTGTAATTCAGTTCAAGTGTAGCGGTTTTTACATTCCCTCTATAAATGATAGCTTTTGATAAGTGTCTTTTTCTTTGTGACTTATTTCACTTAGAATCGTCGTACCTAAATCCACTCATCATGCTGCTACTAGCCTTATGACATTGATTTCATGGCTGAGTGATATTCCATTGTACATAAGGACCACCACATCTTTATCCATTTTTCTCTTTCCTGGGATATTTAAGGTGTCATGAAGTGGAGGTTCTTGTCAACAGAGCAGCCCTAAACTTTGGGGTGCCTGTGTCTTGCTGATTTTTAGTTTTCCCAATTTATACGCCCTTGAGTGGAAGTGCCCTATGCGCTCTAAGCTGTGTTTTTTAGATGTTTCAGGACACACCGTAAACTTCTCCAGAGTGGCTGTTGGCAATTTACATCCCGCCCATCAGCGTAGCAAGGCTCCCATTTCTCCATGGCCTGTCCTGCATTTCTGGTTTTGACACTTTTTTCAGGATGGCCCTTTTGACCCATGGGAAGCGAGACTTCTTTGTAGCGCTGATTTGCCTTTCCAGGTTGCTTGGTTGGCCAAAAAGGGCGTATGCGTTTTTTCCTGAATATATTCAGGAAAAAACGCATACGCCCTTTTTGGCCAAGGGCATCATTGTCGACGTTTTGCTGCTTTTCATGTGCTTTAAAGGCGATTCGAATCTACCTCCTGAAATCTGTTTCCTGCAATTCTGCCTTGCTTTCAAATCCTCTTCGTTGCCTTCCCTCAATATATTTGTGGATGAGAGTTATCATTTATAACTCTGCAGGTTTGTGAATTGCAGTGCCCCTGAGCTCCATTTTTCAACTCGCTTTTTTGGGAGCTGGCCGCAAAAGCACTGGATGGCCTCAGGCCCTATTCTGGTTCCGGGCGGCAGGCTGAGCCTGTGGTTAATTCTTCTTCCTGATGGGAAAATAGAGTGACCTGTGCCTGTCCCAACACCTAGAGCTAGTCTCTCATTGGCTCCCCCTCTTCCCGTTCATCCTCAGGACAAATTGAAAGCTGTACGGAACAGGAGGTTAAAGGTGCTGATTCTCCAAGGAGGGAGATTGCTAGTAAAGCGGCTGGAATGGCGAACCCGAGCACAAGGAGATGAGAAATGAGGTGCGTTTTAGAAACCTTTCTCGGTCACACGGTCTACCACCTTCTGGGTTTCTCATGCATGTTTTCGATGTAGGAAGATGCCCTTGAACCTGGAGATTTGGGACCCATGGGATGGGTAACAGGCAGTAGTACTTTAAAGGCTCTGCGTTTGCTCCCCCAACCTCACCAAATCTCTCAGCCCCGAAAGTATCCACCCTTACGTCTCATCCAGCTGTGGGTCTAGATATGGTCAATCCAGGTGGCATCACAGCCCCTGAACGAATTTTGTAAGAATTTCTCTCTCTTTCACTGTCTTTGTTTCACGGGTTATTAAAATTAATTTATTTTTATAATGGGGTTTAGCTGCTTTTCACGGCTGTGTTTATGCCGCTTTACACCCACTTGACTCACATCCAGCGAGATATCAATACATAGGTTTTAAGATTCTTACTAGTCAGATATATTCTTGTGCGGTGAATAAGGGGTGTTGAGTCCAGTTCACTGAGCAAGGAGTAGGTCTTTCTATTACATATTGGGTTTATGGAACGGTATCTGAGCTAATTTGAAACCCTTGTTTTATGCATCACCCCACCTCACCTTTCCCGTTAAGCAGCCATAGTGTGTTTTCTAAACGTGTGACTCTGTTCTGTTTTGTAATTCAGTTCAAGTGTAGCGGTTTTTACATTCCCTCTATAAATGATAGCTTTTGATAAGTGTCTTTTTCTTTGTGACTTATTTCACTTAGAATCGTCGTACCTAAATCCACTCATCATGCTGCTACTAGCCTTATGACATTGCTTTCATGGCTGAGTGATATTCCATTGTACATAAGGACCACCACATCTTTATCCATTTTTCTCTTTCCTGGGATATTTAAGGTGTCATGAAGTGGAGGTTCTTGTCAACAGAGCAGCCCTAAACTTTGGGGTGCCTGTGTCTTGCTGATTTTTAGTTTTCCCAATTTATACGCCCTTGAGTGGAAGTGCCCTATGCGCTCTAAGCTGTGTTTTTTAGATGTTTCAGGACACACCGTAAACTTCTCCAGAGTGGCTGTTGGCAATTTACATCCCGCCCATCAGCGTAGCAAGGCTCCCATTTCTCCATGGCCTGTCCTGCATTTCTGGTTTTGACACTTTTTTCAGGATGGCCCTTTTGACCCATGGGAAGCGAGACTTCTTTGTAGCGCTGATTTGCCTTTCCAGGTTGCTTGGTTGGCCAAAAAGGGCGTATGCGTTTTTTCCTGAATATATTCAGGAAAAAACGCATACGCCCTTTTTGGCCAAGGGCATCATTATCAACGTTTTGCCGCTTTTCATGTGCTGTAAAGGCGATTCGAATCTACCTCCTGAAATCTGTTTCCTGCCATTCTGCCTTGATTTCAAATCCTCTTCTTTGCCTTCCCTCAATACATTTGTGGACGAGAGTTATCATTTATAACTCTGCAGGTTTGTGAATTGCAGTGCCCCTGAGCTCCATTTTTCAACTCGCTTTTTTGGGAGCTGGCCGCAAATGCGCAGGATGGCCTCAGGCCCTATTCTGGTTCCGGGCGGCAGGCTGAGCCTGTGGTTAATTCTTCTTCCTGATGGGAAAATAGAGTGACCTGTGCCTGTCCCAACACCTAGAGCTAGTCTCTCATTGGCTCCCCCTCTTCCCGTTCATCCTCAGGACAAATTGAAAGCTGTACGGAACAGGAGGTTAAAGGTGCTGATTCTCCAAGGAGGGAGATTGCTAGTAAAGCGGCTGGAATGGCGAACCCGAGCACAAGGAGATTAGAAATGGGGTGCGTTTTAGAAACCTTTCCCGGTCACACGGTCTACCACCTTCTGGGTTTCTCATGCATGTTTTTGATTTAGGAAGATGCCCTTGAACCTGGAGATTTGGGACCCATGGGATGGGTAACAGGCAGTAGTACTTTACAGGCTCTGCGTTTGCTCCCCCAACCTCACCAAATCTCTCAGCCCCGAAAGTATCCACCCTTACGTCTCATCCAGCTGTGGGTCTAGATTTGGTCAATCCAGGTGGCATCACAGCCCCTGAACGAATTTTGTAAGAATTTCTCTCTCTTTCACTGTCCTTGTTTCACGGGTTTTTAAAATTAATTTATTTTTATAACGGGGTTTATCTTCTTTTCACGGCTGTGTTTATGCCGCTTTACACCCACTTGTCTCACATCCAGAGAGATATCAATACCTAGGTTTTAAGATTCTTACTAGTCAGATATATTCTTGTGCGGTGAAGAGGGGGTGTTGAGTCCAGTTCACTGAGCAAGGAGTAGGTCTTTCTATTACATATTTGGTTTATGGAACGGTATCTGAGCTAATTTGAAACCCTTGTTTTATGCATCACCCCACCTCACCTTTCCCGTTAAGCAGCCATAGTGTGTTTTGTAAACGTGTGACTCTGTTCTGTTTTTAATTCAGTTCAAGTGTAGCGGTTTGTACATTCCCTCTATAAGTGATAGCTTATGATAAGTGTCTTTTTCTGTGTGACTTATTTCACTTAGAATTGTCGTACCTAAATCCACTCATCATGCTGCTACTAGCCTTATGACATTGATTTCATGGCTGAATGATATTCCATTGTACATAAGGACCACCACTTCTTTATCCATTTTTCTCTTTCCTGGGATATTTAAGGTGTCATGAAGTGGAGGTTCTTGTCAACAGAGCAGCCCTAAACTTTGGGGTGCCTGTGTCTTGCTGATTTTTAGTTTTCCCAATTTATACGCCAATGAGTGGATGTGCCCTATGCGCACTAAGCTGTGTTTTTTCGATGTTTCAGGACACACCGTACACTTCTCCAGAGTGGCTGTTGGCAATTTACATCCCGCCCATCAGCGTAGCAAGGCTCCCATTTCGCCATGGCCTGTCCTGCATTTCTGGTTTTGACACTTTTTTCAGGATGGCCCTTTTGACCCATGGGAAGCGAGACTTCTTTGTAGCGCTGATTTGCCTTTCCAGGTTGCTTGGTTGGCCAAAAAGGGCGTATGCGTTTTTTCCTGAATATATTCAGGAAAAAACGCATACGCCCTTTTTGGCCAAGGGCATCATTGTCGACGTTTTGCTGCTTTTCATGTGCTTTAAAGGCGATTCGAATCTACCTCCTGAAATCTGTTTCCTGCAATTCTGCCTTGCTTTCAAATCCTCTTCGTTGCCTTCCCTCAATATATTTGTGGATGAGAGTTATTATTTATAACTCTGCAGGTTTGTGAATTGCAGTGCCCCTGAGCTCCATTTTTCAACTCGCTTTTTTGGGAGCTGGCCGCAAATGCGCAGGATGGCCTCAGGCCCTATTCTGGTTCCGGGCGGCAGGCTGAGCCTGTGGTTAATTCTTCTTCCTGATGGGAAAATAGAGTGACCTGTGCCTGTCCCAACACCTAGAGCTAGTCTCTCATTGGCTCCCCCTCTTCCCGTTCATCCTCAGGACAAATTGAAAGCTGTACGGAACAGGAGGTTAAAGGTGCTGATTCTCCAAGGAGGGAGATTGCTAGTAAAGCGGCTGGAATGGCGAACCCGAGCACAAGGAGATGAGAAATGAGGTGCGTTTTAGAAACCTTTCTCGGTCACACGGTCTACCACCTTCTGGGTTTCTCATGCATGTTTTCGATGTAGGAAGATGCCCTTGAACCTGGAGATTTGGGACCCATGGGATGGGTAACAGGCAGTAGTACTTTAAAGGCTCTGCGTTTGCTCCCCCAACCTCACCAAATCTCTCAGCCCCGAAAGTATCCACCCTTACGTCTCATCCAGCTGTGGGTCTAGATATGGTCAATCCAGGTGGCATCACAGCCCCTGAACGAATTTTGTAAGAATTTCTCTCTCTTTCACTGTCTTTGTTTCACGGGTTATTAAAATTAATTTATTTTTATAATGGGGTTTAGCTGCTTTTCACGGCTGTGTTTATGCCGCTTTACACCCACTTGACTCACATCCAGCGAGATATCAATACATAGGTTTTAAGATTCTTACTAGTCAGATATATTCTTGTGCGGTGAATAAGGGGTGTTGAGTCCAGTTCACTGAGCAAGGAGTAGGTCTTTCTATTACATATTGGGTTTATGGAACGGTATCTGAGCTAATTTGAAACCCTTGTTTTATGCATCACCCCACCTCACCTTTCCCGTTAAGCAGCCATAGTGTGTTTTCTAAACGTGTGACTCTGTTCTGTTTTGTAATTCAGTTCAAGTGTAGCGGTTTTTACATTCCCTCTATAAATGATAGCTTTTGATAAGTGTCTTTTTCTTTGTGACTTATTTCACTTAGAATCGTCGTACCTAAATCCACTCATCATGCTGCTACTAGCCTTATGACATTGCTTTCATGGCTGAGTGATATTCCATTGTACATAAGGACCACCACATCTTTATCCATTTTTCTCTTTCCTGGGATATTTAAGGTGTCATGAAGTGGAGGTTCTTGTCAACAGAGCAGCCCTAAACTTTGGGGTGCCTGTGTCTTGCTGATTTTTAGTTTTCCCAATTTATACGCCCTTGAGTGGAAGTGCCCTATGCGCTCTAAGCTGTGTTTTTTAGATGTTTCAGGACACACCGTAAACTTCTCCAGAGTGGCTGTTGGCAATTTACATCCCGCCCATCAGCGTAGCAAGGCTCCCATTTCTCCATGGCCTGTCCTGCATTTCTGGTTTTGACACTTTTTTCAGGATGGCCCTTTTGACCCATGGGAAGCGAGACTTCTTTGTAGCGCTGATTTGCCTTTCCAGGTTGCTTGGTTGGCCAAAAAGGGCGTATGCGTTTTTTCCTGAATATATTCAGGAAAAAACGCATACGCCCTTTTTGGCCAAGGGCATCATTATCAACGTTTTGCCGCTTTTCATGTGCTGTAAAGGCGATTCGAATCTACCTCCTGAAATCTGTTTCCTGCCATTCTGCCTTGATTTCAAATCCTCTTCTTTGCCTTCCCTCAATACATTTGTGGACGAGAGTTATCATTTATAACTCTGCAGGTTTGTGAATTGCAGTGCCCCTGAGCTCCATTTTTCAACTCGCTTTTTTGGGAGCTGGCCGCAAATGCGCAGGATGGCCTCAGGCCCTATTCTGGTTCCGGGCGGCAGGCTGAGCCTGTGGTTAATTCTTCTTCCTGATGGGAAAATAGAGTGACCTGTGCCTGTCCCAACACCTAGAGCTAGTCTCTCATTGGCTCCCCCTCTTCCCGTTCATCCTCAGGACAAATTGAAAGCTGTACGGAACAGGAGGTTAAAGGTGCTGATTCTCCAAGGAGGGAGATTGCTAGTAAAGCGGCTGGAATGGCGAACCCGAGCACAAGGAGATTAGAAATGGGGTGCGTTTTAGAAACCTTTCCCGGTCACACGGTCTACCACCTTCTGGGTTTCTCATGCATGTTTTTGATTTAGGAAGATGCCCTTGAACCTGGAGATTTGGGACCCATGGGATGGGTAACAGGCAGTAGTACTTTACAGGCTCTGCGTTTGCTCCCCCAACCTCACCAAATCTCTCAGCCCCGAAAGTATCCACCCTTACGTCTCATCCAGCTGTGGGTCTAGATATGGTCAATCCAGGTGGCATCACAGCCCCTGAACGAATTTTGTAAGAATTTCTCTCTATTTCACTGTCTTTGTTTCACGGGTTTTTAAAATTAATTTATTTTTATAACGGGGTTTATCTGCTTTTCACGGCTGTGTTTATGCCGCTTTACACCCACTTGTCTCACATCCAGAGAGATATCAATACATAGGTTTTAAGATTCTTACTAGTCAGATATATTCCTGTGCGGTGAAGAGGGGGTGTTGAGTCCAGTTCACTGAGCAAGGAGTAGGTCTTTCTATTACATATTTGGTTTATGGAACGGTATCTGAGCTAATTTGAAACCCTTGTTTTATGCATCACCCCACCTCACCTTTCCCGTTAAGCAGCCATAGTGTGTTTTCTAAACGTGTGACTCTGTTCTGTTTTGTAATTCAGTTCAAGTGTAGCGGTTTTTACATTCCCTCTATAAATGATAGCTTTTGATAAGTGTCTTTTTCTTTGTGACTTATTTCACTTAGAATCGTCGTACCTAAATCCACTCATCATGCTGCTACTAGCCTTATGACATTGATTTCATGGCTGAGTGATATTCCATTGTACATAAGGACCACCACATATTTATCCATTTTTCTCTTTCCTGGGATATTTAAGGTGTCATGAAGTGGAGGTTCTTGTCAACAGAGCAGCCCTAAACTTTGGGGTGCCTGTGTCTTGCTGATTTTTAGTTTTCCCAATTTATACGCCCTTGAGTGGAAGTGCCCTATGCGCTCTAAGCTGTGTTTTTTAGATGTTTCAGGACACACCGTAAACTTCTCCAGAGTGGCTGTTGGCAATTTACATCCCGCCCATCAGCGTAGCAAGGCTCCCATTTCTCCATGGCCTGTCCTGCATTTCTGGTTTTGACACTTTTTTCAGGATGGCCCTTTTGACCCATGGGAAGCGAGACTTCTTTGTAGCGCTGATTTGCCTTTCCAGGTTGCTTGGTTGGCCAAAAATGGCGTATGCGTTTTTTCCTGAATATATTCAGGAAAAAACGCATACGCCCTTTTTGGCCAAGGGCATCATTGTCGACGTTTTGCTGCTTTTCATGTGCTTTAAAGGCGATTCGAATCTACCTCCTGAAATCTGTTTCCTGCAATTCTGCCTTGCTTTCAAATCCTCTTCGTTGCCTTCCCTCAATATATTTGTGGATGAGAGTTATCATTTATAACTCTGCAGGTTTGTGAATTGCAGTGGCCCTGAGCTCCATTTTTCAACTCGCTTTTTTGGGAGCTGGCCGCAAAAGCACTGGATGGCCTCAGGCCCTATTCTGGTTCCGGGCGGCAGGCTGAGCCTGTGGTTAATTCTTCTTCCTGATGGGAAAATAGAGTGACCTGTGCCTGTCCCAACACCTAGAGCTAGTCTCTCATTGGCTCCCCCTCTTCCCGTTCATCCTCAGGACAAATTGAAAGCTGTACGGAACAGGAGGTTAAAGGTGCTGATTCTCCAAGGAGGGAGATTGCTAGTAAAGCGGCTGGAATGGCGAACCCGAGCACAAGGAGATGAGAAATGAGGTGCGTTTTAGAAACCTTTCTCGGTCACACGGTCTACCACCTTCTGGGTTTCTCATGCATGTTTTCGATGTAGGAAGATGCCCTTGAACCTGGAGATTTGGGACCCATGGGATGGGTAACAGGCAGTAGTACTTTAAAGGCTCTGCGTTTGCTCCCCCAACCTCACCAAATCTCTCAGCCCCGAAAGTATCCACCCTTACGTCTCATCCAGCTGTGGGTCTAGATATGGTCAATCCAGGTGGCATCACAGCCCCTGAACGAATTTTGTAAGAATTTCTCTCTCTTTCACTGTCTTTGTTTCACGGGTTATTAAAATTAATTTATTTTTATAATGGGGTTTAGCTGCTTTTCACGGCTGTGTTTATGCCGCTTTACACCCACTTGACTCACATCCAGCGAGATATCAATACATAGGTTTTAAGATTCTTACTAGTCAGATATATTCTTGTGCGGTGAATAAGGGGTGTTGAGTCCAGTTCACTGAGCAAGGAGTAGGTCTTTCTATTACATATTGGGTTTATGGAACGGTATCTGAGCTAATTTGAAACCCTTGTTTTATGCATCACCCCACCTCACCTTTCCCGTTAAGCAGCCATAGTGTGTTTTCTAAACGTGTGACTCTGTTCTGTTTTGTAATTCAGTTCAAGTGTAGCGGTTTTTACATTCCCTCTATAAATGATAGCTTTTGATAAGTGTCTTTTTCTTTGTGACTTATTTCACTTAGAATCGTCGTACCTAAATCCACTCATCATGCTGCTACTAGCCTTATGACATTGATTTCATGGCTGAGTGATATTCCATTGTACATAAGGACCACCACATCTTTATCCATTTTTCTCTTTCCTGGGATATTTAAGGTGTCATGAAGTGGAGGTTCTTGTCAACAGAGCAGCCCTAAACTTTGGGGTGCCTGTGTCTTGCTGATTTTTAGTTTTCCCAATTTATACGCCCTTGAGTGGAAGTGCCCTATGCGCTCTAAGCTGTGTTTTTTAGATGTTTCAGGACACACCGTAAACTTCTCCAGAGTGGCTGTTGGCAATTTACATCCCGCCCATCAGCGTAGCAAGGCTCCCATTTCGCCATGGCCTGTCCTGCATTTCTGGTTTTGACACTTTTTTCAGGATGGCCCTTTTGACCCATGGGAAGCGAGACTTCTTTGTAGCGCTGATTTGCCTTTCCAGGTTGCTTGGTTGGCCAAAAAGGGCGTATGCGTTTTTTCCTGAATATATTCAGGAAAAAACGCATACGCCCTTTTTGGCCAAGTGCATCATTGTCAACGTTTTGCCGCTTTTCATGTGCTGTAAAGGCGATTCGAATCTACCAACTGAAATCTGTTTCCTGCCATTCTGCCTTGATTTCAAATCCTCTTCTTTGCCTTCCCTCAATACATTTGTGGACGAGAGTTATCATTTATAACTCTGCAGGTTTGTGAATTGCAGTGCCCTGAAGCTCCATTTTACAAGTCGCTTTTTTGGGAGCTGGCCGCAAAAGCGCAGGATGGCCTCAGTCCCTATTCTGGTTCCGGGCGGCAGGCTGAGCCTGTGGTTAATTCTTCTTCCTGATGGGAAAATAGAGTGACCTGTGCCTGTCCCAACACCTAGAGCTAGTCTCTCATTGGCTCCCCCTCTTCCCGTTCATCCTCAGGACATATTGAAAGCTGTACGGAACAGGAGGTTAAAGGTGCTGATTCTCCAAGGAGGGAGATTGCTAGTAAAGCGGCTGGAATGGCGAACCCGAGCACAAGGAGATGAGAAATTAGGTGCGTTTTAGAAACCTTTCTCGGTCACGCGGTCTACCACCTTCTGGGTTTCTCATGCATGTTTTCAATGTAGGAAGATGCCCTTGAACCTGGAGATTTGGGACCCATGGGATGGGTAACAGGCAGTAGTACTTTAAAGGCTCTGCGTTTGCTCCCCCAACCTCACCAAATCTCTCAGCCCCGAAAGTATCCACCCTTACGTCTCATCCAGCTGTGGGTCTAGATATGGTCAATCCAGGTGGCATCACAGCCCCTGAACGAATTTTGTAAAAATTTCTCTCTCTTTCACTGTCTTTGTTTCACGGGTTATTAAAATTAATTTATTTTTATAATGGGGTTTAGCTGCTTTTCACGGCTGTGTTTATGCCGCTTTACACCCACTTGACTCACATCCAGCGAGATATCAATACATAGGTTTTAAGATTCTTACTAGTCAGATATATTCTTGTGCGGTGAATAAGGGGTGTTGAGTCCAGTTCACTGAGCAAGGAGTAGGTCTTTCTATTACATATTGGGTTTATGGAACGGTATCTGAGCTAATTTGAAACCCTTGTTTTATGCATCACCCCACCTCACCTTTCCCGTTAAGCAGCCATAGTGTGTTTTCTAAACGTGTGACTCTGTTCTGTTTTGTAATTCAGTTCAAGTGTAGCGGTTTTTACATTCCCTCTATAAATGATAGCTTTTGATAAGTGTCTTTTTCTTTGTGACTTATTTCACTTAGAATCGTCGTACCTAAATCCACTCATCATGCTGCTACTAGCCTTATGACATTGATTTCATGGCTGAGTGATATTCCATTGTACATAAGGACCACCACATCTTTATCCATTTTTCTCTTTCCTGGGATATTTAAGGTGTCATGAAGTGGAGGTTCTTGTCAACAGAGCAGCCCTAAACTTTGGGGTGCCTGTGTCTTGCTGATTTTTAGTTTTCCCAATTTATACGCCCTTGAGTGGAAGTGCCCTATGCGCTCTAAGCTGTGTTTTTTAGATGTTTCAGGACACACCGTAAACTTCTCCAGAGTGGCTGTTGGCAATTTACATCCCGCCCATCAGCGTAGCAAGGCTCCCATTTCGCCATGGCCTGTCCTGCATTTCTGGTTTTGACACTTTTTTCAGGATGGCCCTTTTGACCCATGGGAAGCGAGACTTCTTTGTAGCGCTGATTTGCCTTTCCAGGTTGCTTGGTTGGCCAAAAAGGGCGTATGCGTTTTTTCCTGAATATATTCAGGAAAAAACGCATACGCCCTTTTTGGCCAAGGGCATCATTGTCGACGTTTTGCTGCTTTTCATGTGCTTTAAAGGCGATTCGAATCTACCTCCTGAAATCTGTTTCCTGCAATTCTGCCTTGCTTTCAAATCCTCTTCGTTGCCTTCCCTCAATATATTTGTGGATGAGAGTTATCATTTATAACTCTGCAGGTTTGTGAATTGCAGTGCCCCTGAGCTCCATTTTTCAACTCGCTTTTTTGGGAGCTGGCCGCAAAAGCACTGGATGGCCTCAGGCCCTATTCTGGTTCCGGGCGGCAGGCTGAGCCTGTGGTTAATTCTTCTTCCTGATGGGAAAATAGAGTGACCTGTGCCTGTCCCAACACCTAGAGCTAGTCTCTCATTGGCTCCCCCTCTTCCCGTTCATCCTCAGGACAAATTGAAAGCTGTACGGAACAGGAGGTTAAAGGTGCTGATTCTCCAAGGAGGGAGATTGCTAGTAAAGCGGCTGGAATGGCGAACCCGAGCACAAGGAGATGAGAAATGAGGTGCGTTTTAGAAACCTTTCTCGGTCACACGGTCTACCACCTTCTGGGTTTCTCATGCATGTTTTCGATGTAGGAAGATGCCCTTGAACCTGGAGATTTGGGACCCATGGGATGGGTAACAGGCAGTAGTACTTTAAAGGCTCTGCGTTTGCTCCCCCAACCTCACCAAATCTCTCAGCCCCGAAAGTATCCACCCTTACGTCTCATCCAGCTGTGGGTCTAGATATGGTCAATCCAGGTGGCATCACAGCCCCTGAACGAATTTTGTAAGAATTTCTCTCTCTTTCACTGTCTTTGTTTCACGGGTTATTAAAATTAATTTATTTTTATAATGGGGTTTAGCTGCTTTTCACGGCTGTGTTTATGCCGCTTTACACCCACTTGACTCACATCCAGCGAGATATCAATACATAGGTTTTAAGATTCTTACTAGTCAGATATATTCTTGTGCGGTGAATAAGGGGTGTTGAGTCCAGTTCACTGAGCAAGGAGTAGGTCTTTCTATTACATATTGGGTTTATGGAACGGTATCTGAGCTAATTTGAAACCCTTGTTTTATGCATCACCCCACCTCACCTTTCCCGTTAAGCAGCCATAGTGTGTTTTCTAAACGTGTGACTCTGTTCTGTTTTGTAATTCAGTTCAAGTGTAGCGGTTTTTACATTCCCTCTATAAATGATAGCTTTTGATAAGTGTCTTTTTCTTTGTGACTTATTTCACTTAGAATCGTCGTACCTAAATCCACTCATCATGCTGCTACTAGCCTTATGACATTGATTTCATGGCTGAGTGATATTCCATTGTACATAAGGACCACCACATCTTTATCCATTTTTCTCTTTCCTGGGATATTTAAGGTGTCATGAAGTGGAGGTTCTTGTCAACAGAGCAGCCCTAAACTTTGGGGTGCCTGTGTCTTGCTGATTTTTAGTTTTCCCAATTTATACGCCCTTGAGTGGAAGTGCCCTATGCGCTCTAAGCTGTGTTTTTTAGATGTTTCAGGACACACCGTAAACTTCTCCAGAGTGGCTGTTGGCAATTTACATCCCGCCCATCAGCGTAGCAAGGCTCCCATTTCGCCATGGCCTGTCCTGCATTTCTGGTTTTGACACTTTTTTCAGGATGGCCCTTTTGACCCATGGGAAGCGAGACTTCTTTGTAGCGCTGATTTGCCTTTCCAGGTTGCTTGGTTGGCCAAAAAGGGCGTATGCGTTTTTTCCTGAATATATTCAGGAAAAAACGCATACGCCCTTTTTGGCCAAGTGCATCATTGTCAACGTTTTGCCGCTTTTCATGTGCTGTAAAGGCGATTCGAATCTACCAACTGAAATCTGTTTCCTGCCATTCTGCCTTGATTTCAAATCCTCTTCTTTGCCTTCCCTCAATACATTTGTGGACGAGAGTTATCATTTATAACTCTGCAGGTTTGTGAATTGCAGTGCCCTGAAGCTCCATTTTACAAGTCGCTTTTTTGGGAGCTGGCCGCAAAAGCGCAGGATGGCCTCAGTCCCTATTCTGGTTCCGGGCGGCAGGCTGAGCCTGTGGTTAATTCTTCTTCCTGATGGGAAAATAGAGTGACCTGTGCCTGTCCCAACACCTAGAGCTAGTCTCTCATTGGCTCCCCCTCTTCCCGTTCATCCTCAGGACAAATTGAAAGCTGTACGGAACAGGAGGTTAAAGGTGCTGATTCTCCAAGGAGGGAGATTGCTAGTAAAGCGGCTGGAATGGCGAACCCGAGCACAAGGAGATGAGAAATTAGGTGCGTTTTAGAAACCTTTCTCGGTCACGCGGTCTACCACCTTCTGGGTTTCTCATGCATGTTTTCAATGTAGGAAGATGCCCTTGAACCTGGAGATTTGGGACCCATGGGATGGGTAACAGGCAGTAGTACTTTAAAGGCTCTGCGTTTGCTCCCCCAACCTCACCAAATCTCTCAGCCCCGAAAGTATCCACCCTTACGTCTCATCCAGCTGTGGGTCTAGATATGGTCAATCCAGGTGGCATCACAGCCCCTGAACGAATTTTGTAAAAATTTCTCTCTCTTTCACTGTCTTTGTTTCACGGGTTATTAAAATTAATTTATTTTTATAATGGGGTTTAGCTGCTTTTCACGGCTGTGTTTATGCCGCTTTACACCCACTTGACTCACATCCAGCGAGATATCAATACATAGGTTTTAAGATTCTTACTAGTCAGATATATTCTTGTGCGGTGAATAAGGGGTGTTGAGTCCAGTTCACTGAGCAAGGAGTAGGTCTTTCTATTACATATTGGGTTTATGGAACGGTATCTGAGCTAATTTGAAACCCTTGTTTTATGCATCACCCCACCTCACCTTTCCCGTTAAGCAGCCATAGTGTGTTTTCTAAACGTGTGACTCTGTTCTGTTTTGTAATTCAGTTCAAGTGTAGCGGTTTTTACATTCCCTCTATAAATGATAGCTTTTGATAAGTGTCTTTTTCTTTGTGACTTATTTCACTTAGAATCGTCGTACCTAAATCCACTCATCATGCTGCTACTAGCCTTATGACATTGATTTCATGGCTGAGTGATATTCCATTGTACATAAGGACCACCACATCTTTATCCATTTTTCTCTTTCCTGGGATATTTAAGGTGTCATGAAGTGGAGGTTCTTGTCAACAGAGCAGCCCTAAACTTTGGGGTGCCTGTGTCTTGCTGATTTTTAGTTTTCCCAATTTATACGCCCTTGAGTGGAAGTGCCCTATGCGCTCTAAGCTGTGTTTTTTAGATGTTTCAGGACACACCGTAAACTTCTCCAGAGTGGCTGTTGGCAATTTACATCCCGCCCATCAGCGTAGCAAGGCTCCCATTTCTCCATGGCCTGTCCTGCATTTCTGGTTTTGACACTTTTTTCAGGATGGCCCTTTTGACCCATGGGAAGCGAGACTTCTTTGTAGCGCTGATTTGCCTTTCCAGGTTGCTTGGTTGGCCAAAAAGGGCGTATGCGTTTTTTCCTGAATATATTCAGGAAAAAACGCATACGCCCTTTTTGGCCAAGGGCATCATTGTCGACGTTTTGCTGCTTTTCATGTGCTTTAAAGGCGATTCGAATCTACCTCCTGAAATCTGTTTCCTGCAATTCTGCCTTGCTTTCAAATCCTCTTCGTTGCCTTCCCTCAATATATTTGTGGATGAGAGTTATCATTTATAACTCTGCAGGTTTGTGAATTGCAGTGCCCCTGAGCTCCATTTTTCAACTCGCTTTTTTGGGAGCTGGCCGCAAAAGCACTGGATGGCCTCAGGCCCTATTCTGGTTCCGGGCGGCAGGCTGAGCCTGTGGTTAATTCTTCTTCCTGATGGGAAAATAGAGTGACCTGTGCCTGTCCCAACACCTAGAGCTAGTCTCTCATTGGCTCCCCCTCTTCCCGTTCATCCTCAGGACAAATTGAAAGCTGTACGGAACAGGAGGTTAAAGGTGCTGATTCTCCAAGGAGGGAGATTGCTAGTAAAGCGGCTGGAATGGCGAACCCGAGCACAAGGAGATGAGAAATGAGGTGCGTTTTAGAAACCTTTCTCGGTCACACGGTCTACCACCTTCTGGGTTTCTCATGCATGTTTTCGATGTAGGAAGATGCCCTTGAACCTGGAGATTTGGGACCCATGGGATGGGTAACAGGCAGTAGTACTTTAAAGGCTCTGCGTTTGCTCCCCCAACCTCACCAAATCTCTCAGCCCCGAAAGTATCCACCCTTACGTCTCATCCAGCTGTGGGTCTAGATATGGTCAATCCAGGTGGCATCACAGCCCCTGAACGAATTTTGTAAGAATTTCTCTCTCTTTCACTGTCTTTGTTTCACGGGTTATTAAAATTAATTTATTTTTATAATGGGGTTTAGCTGCTTTTCACGGCTGTGTTTATGCCGCTTTACACCCACTTGACTCACATCCAGCGAGATATCAATACATAGGTTTTAAGATTCTTACTAGTCAGATATATTCTTGTGCGGTGAATAAGGGGTGTTGAGTCCAGTTCACTGAGCAAGGAGTAGGTCTTTCTATTACATATTGGGTTTATGGAACGGTATCTGAGCTAATTTGAAACCCTTGTTTTATGCATCACCCCACCTCACCTTTCCCGTTAAGCAGCCATAGTGTGTTTTCTAAACGTGTGACTCTGTTCTGTTTTGTAATTCAGTTCAAGTGTAGCGGTTTTTACATTCCCTCTATAAATGATAGCTTTTGATAAGTGTCTTTTTCTTTGTGACTTATTTCACTTAGAATCGTCGTACCTAAATCCACTCATCATGCTGCTACTAGCCTTATGACATTGATTTCATGGCTGAGTGATATTCCATTGTACATAAGGACCACCACATCTTTATCCATTTTTCTCTTTCCTGGGATATTTAAGGTGTCATGAAGTGGAGGTTCTTGTCAACAGAGCAGCCCTAAACTTTGGGGTGCCTGTGTCTTGCTGATTTTTAGTTTTCCCAATTTATACGCCCTTGAGTGGAAGTGCCCTATGCGCTCTAAGCTGTGTTTTTTAGATGTTTCAGGACACACCGTAAACTTCTCCAGAGTGGCTGTTGGCAATTTACATCCCGCCCATCAGCGTAGCAAGGCTCCCATTTCGCCATGGCCTGTCCTGCATTTCTGGTTTTGACACTTTTTTCAGGATGGCCCTTTTGACCCATGGGAAGCGAGACTTCTTTGTAGCGCTGATTTGCCTTTCCAGGTTGCTTGGTTGGCCAAAAAGGGCGTATGCGTTTTTTCCTGAATATATTCAGGAAAAAACGCATACGCCCTTTTTGGCCAAGTGCATCATTGTCAACGTTTTGCCGCTTTTCATGTGCTGTAAAGGCGATTCGAATCTACCAACTGAAATCTGTTTCCTGCCATTCTGCCTTGATTTCAAATCCTCTTCTTTGCCTTCCCTCAATACATTTGTGGACGAGAGTTATCATTTATAACTCTGCAGGTTTGTGAATTGCAGTGCCCTGAAGCTCCATTTTACAAGTCGCTTTTTTGGGAGCTGGCCGCAAAAGCGCAGGATGGCCTCAGTCCCTATTCTGGTTCCGGGCGGCAGGCTGAGCCTGTGGTTAATTCTTCTTCCTGATGGGAAAATAGAGTGACCTGTGCCTGTCCCAACACCTAGAGCTAGTCTCTCATTGGCTCCCCCTCTTCCCGTTCATCCTCAGGACAAATTGAAAGCTGTACGGAACAGGAGGTTAAAGGTGCTGATTCTCCAAGGAGGGAGATTGCTAGTAAAGCGGCTGGAATGGCGAACCCGAGCACAAGGAGATGAGAAATTAGGTGCGTTTTAGAAACCTTTCTCGGTCACGCGGTCTACCACCTTCTGGGTTTCTCATGCATGTTTTCAATGTAGGAAGATGCCCTTGAACCTGGAGATTTGGGACCCATGGGATGGGTAACAGGCAGTAGTACTTTAAAGGCTCTGCGTTTGCTCCCCCAACCTCACCAAATCTCTCAGCCCCGAAAGTATCCACCCTTACGTCTCATCCAGCTGTGGGTCTAGATATGGTCAATCCAGGTGGCATCACAGCCCCTGAACGAATTTTGTAAAAATTTCTCTCTCTTTCACTGTCTTTGTTTCACGGGTTATTAAAATTAATTTATTTTTATAATGGGGTTTAGCTGCTTTTCACGGCTGTGTTTATGCCGCTTTACACCCACTTGACTCACATCCAGCGAGATATCAATACATAGGTTTTAAGATTCTTACTAGTCAGATATATTCTTGTGCGGTGAATAAGGGGTGTTGAGTCCAGTTCACTGAGCAAGGAGTAGGTCTTTCTATTACATATTGGGTTTATGGAACGGTATCTGAGCTAATTTGAAACCCTTGTTTTATGCATCACCCCACCTCACCTTTCCCGTTAAGCAGCCATAGTGTGTTTTCTAAACGTGTGACTCTGTTCTGTTTTGTAATTCAGTTCAAGTGTAGCGGTTTTTACATTCCCTCTATAAATGATAGCTTTTGATAAGTGTCTTTTTCTTTGTGACTTATTTCACTTAGAATCGTCGTACCTAAATCCACTCATCATGCTGCTACTAGCCTTATGACATTGATTTCATGGCTGAGTGATATTCCATTGTACATAAGGACCACCACATCTTTATCCATTTTTCTCTTTCCTGGGATATTTAAGGTGTCATGAAGTGGAGGTTCTTGTCAACAGAGCAGCCCTAAACTTTGGGGTGCCTGTGTCTTGCTGATTTTTAGTTTTCCCAATTTATACGCCCTTGAGTGGAAGTGCCCTATGCGCTCTAAGCTGTGTTTTTTAGATGTTTCAGGACACACCGTAAACTTCTCCAGAGTGGCTGTTGGCAATTTACATCCCGCCCATCAGCGTAGCAAGGCTCCCATTTCTCCATGGCCTGTCCTGCATTTCTGGTTTTGACACTTTTTTCAGGATGGCCCTTTTGACCCATGGGAAGCGAGACTTCTTTGTAGCGCTGATTTGCCTTTCCAGGTTGCTTGGTTGGCCAAAAAGGGCGTATGCGTTTTTTCCTGAATATATTCAGGAAAAAACGCATACGCCCTTTTTGGCCAAGGGCATCATTGTCGACGTTTTGCTGCTTTTCATGTGCTTTAAAGGCGATTCGAATCTACCTCCTGAAATCTGTTTCCTGCAATTCTGCCTTGCTTTCAAATCCTCTTCGTTGCCTTCCCTCAATATATTTGTGGATGAGAGTTATCATTTATAACTCTGCAGGTTTGTGAATTGCAGTGCCCCTGAGCTCCATTTTTCAACTCGCTTTTTTGGGAGCTGGCCGCAAAAGCACTGGATGGCCTCAGGCCCTATTCTGGTTCCGGGCGGCAGGCTGAGCCTGTGGTTAATTCTTCTTCCTGATGGGAAAATAGAGTGACCTGTGCCTGTCCCAACACCTAGAGCTAGTCTCTCATTGGCTCCCCCTCTTCCCGTTCATCCTCAGGACAAATTGAAAGCTGTACGGAACAGGAGGTTAAAGGTGCTGATTCTCCAAGGAGGGAGATTGCTAGTAAAGCGGCTGGAATGGCGAACCCGAGCACAAGGAGATGAGAAATGAGGTGCGTTTTAGAAACCTTTCCCGGTCACACGGTCTACCACCTTCTGGGTTTCTCATGCATGTTTTCGATGTAGGAAGATGCCCTTGAACCTGGAGATTTGGGACCCATGGGATGGGTAACAGGCAGTAGTACTTTAAAGGCTCTGCGTTTGCTCCCCCAACCTCACCAAATCTCTCAGCCCCGAAAGTATCCACCCTTACGTCTCATCCAGCTGTGGGTCTAGATATGGTCAATCCAGGTGGCATCACAGCCCCTGAACGAATTTTGTAAGAATTTCTCTCTCTTTCACTGTCTTTGTTTCACGGGTTTTTAAAATTAATTTATTTTTATAACGGGGTTTATCTGCTTTTCACGGCTGTGTTTATGCCGCTTTACACCCACTTGTCTCACATCCAGAGAGATATCAATACATAGGTTTTAAGATTCTTACTAGTCAGATATATTCTTGTGCGGTGAAGAGGGGGTGTTGAGTCCAGTTCACTGAGCAAGGAGTAGGTCTTTCTATTACATATTTGGTTTATGGAACGGTATCTGAGCTAATTTGAAACCCTTGTTTTATGCATCACCCCACCTCACCTTTCCCGTTAAGCAGCCATAGTGTGTTTTGTAAACGTGTGACTCTGTTCTGTTTTTAATTCAGTTCAAGTGTAGCGGTTTGTACATTCCCTCTATAAGTGATAGCTTATGATAAGTGTCTTTTTCTGTGTGACTTATTTCACTTAGAATCGTCGTACCTAAATCCACTCATCATGCTGCTACTAGCCTTATGACATTGATTTCATGGCTGAATGATATTCCATTGTACATAAGGACCACCACTTCTTTATCCATTTTTCTCTTTCCTGGGATATTTAAGGTGTCATGAAGTGGAGGTTCTTGTCAACAGAGCAGCCCTAAACTTTGGGGTGCCTGTGTCTTGCTGATTTTTAGTTTTCCCAATTTATACGCCAATGAGTGGATGTGCCCTATGCGCACTAAGCTGTGTTTTTTCGATGTTTCAGGACACACCGTACACTTCTCCAGAGTGGCTGTTGGCAATTTACATCCCGCCCATCAGCGTAGCAAGGCTCCCATTTCTCCATGGCCTGTCCTGCATTTCTGGTTTTGACACTTTTTTCAGGATGGCCCTTTTGACCCATGGGAAGCGAGACTTCTTTGTAGCGCTGATTTGCCTTTCCAGGTTGCTTGGTTGGCCAAAAAGGGCGTATGCGTTTTTTCCTGAATATATTCAGGAAAAAACGCATACGCCCTTTTTGGCCAAGGGCATCATTGTCGACGTTTTGCTGCTTTTCATGTGCTTTAAAGGCGATTCGAATCTACCTCCTGAAATCTGTTTCCTGCAATTCTGCCTTGCTTTCAAATCCTCTTCGTTGCCTTCCCTCAATATATTTGTGGATGAGAGTTATCATTTATAACTCTGCAGGTTTGTGAATTGCAGTGCCCCTGAGCTCCATTTTTCAACTCGCTTTTTTGGGAGCTGGCCGCAAAAGCACTGGATGGCCTCAGGCCCTATTCTGGTTCCGGGCGGCAGGCTGAGCCTGTGGTTAATTCTTCTTCCTGATGGGAAAATAGAGTGACCTGTGCCTGTCCCAACACCTAGAGCTAGTCTCTCATTGGCTCCCCCTCTTCCCGTTCATCCTCAGGACAAATTGAAAGCTGTACGGAACAGGAGGTTAAAGGTGCTGATTCTCCAAGGAGGGAGATTGCTAGTAAAGCGGCTGGAATGGCGAACCCGAGCACAAGGAGATGAGAAATGAGGTGCGTTTTAGAAACCTTTCTCGGTCACACGGTCTACCACCTTCTGGGTTTCTCATGCATGTTTTCGATGTAGGAAGATGCCCTTGAACCTGGAGATTTGGGACCCATGGGATGGGTAACAGGCAGTAGTACTTTAAAGGCTCTGCGTTTGCTCCCCCAACCTCACCAAATCTCTCAGCCCCGAAAGTATCCACCCTTACGTCTCATCCAGCTGTGGGTCTAGATATGGTCAATCCAGGTGGCATCACAGCCCCTGAACGAATTTTGTAAGAATTTCTCTCTCTTTCACTGTCTTTGTTTCACGGGTTATTAAAATTAATTTATTTTTATAATGGGGTTTAGCTGCTTTTCACGGCTGTGTTTATGCCGCTTTACACCCACTTGACTCACATCCAGCGAGATATCAATACATAGGTTTTAAGAGTCTTACTAGTCAGATATATTCTTGTGCGGTGAATAAGGGGTGTTGAGTCCAGTTCACTGAGCAAGGAGTAGGTCTTTCTATTACATATTGGGTTTATGGAACGGTATCTGAGCTAATTTGAAACCCTTGTTTTATGCATCACCCCACCTCACCTTTCCCGTTAAGCAGCCATAGTGTGTTTTCTAAACGTGTGACTCTGTTCTGTTTTGTAATTCAGTTCAAGTGTAGCGGTTTTTACATTCCCTCTATAAATGATAGCTTTTGATAAGTGTCTTTTTCTTTGTGACTTATTTCACTTAGAATCGTCGTACCTAAATCCACTCATCATGCTGCTACTAGCCTTATGACATTGATTTCATGGCTGAGTGATATTCCATTGTACATAAGGACCACCACATCTTTATCCATTTTTCTCTTTCCTGGGATATTTAAGGTGTCATGAAGTGGAGGTTCTTGTCAAAAGAGCAGCCCTAAACTTTGGGGTGCCTGTGTCTTGCTGATTTTTAGTTTTCCCAATTTATACGCCCTTGAGTGGAAGTGCCCTATGCGCTCTAAGCTGTGTTTTTTAGATGTTTCAGGACACACCGTAAACTTCTCCAGAGTGGCTGTTGGCAATTTACATCCCGCCCATCAGCGTAGCAAGGCTCCCATTTCGCCATGGCCTGTCCTGCATTTCTGGTTTTGACACTTTTTTCAGGATGGCCCTTTTGACCCATGGGAAGCGAGACTTCATTGTAGCGCTGATTTGCCTTTCCAGGTTGCTTGGTTGGCCAAAAAGGGCGTATGCGTTTTTTCCTGAATATATTCAGGAAAAAACGCATACGCCCTTTTTGGCCAAGGGCATCATTGTCAACGTTTTGCCGCTTTTCATGTGCTGTAAAGGCGATTCGAATCTACCTCCTGAAATCTGTTTCCTGCCATTCTGCCTTGATTTCAAATCCTCTTCTTTGCCTTCCCTCAATACATTTGTGGACGAGAGTTATCATTTATAACTCTGCAGGTTTGTGAATTGCAGTGCCCTGAAGCTCCATTTTACAAGTCGCTTTTTTGGGAGCTGGCCGCAAAAGCGCCGGATGGCCTCAGGCCCTATTCTGGTTCCGGGCGGCAGGCTGAGCCTGTGGTTAATTCTTCTTCCTGATGGGAAAATAGAGTGACCTGTGCCTGTCCCAACACCTAGAGCTAGTCTCTCATTGGCTCCCCCTCTTCCCGTTCATCCTCAGGACAAATTGAAAGCTGTACGGAACAGGAGGTTAAAGGTGCTGATTCTCCAAGGAGGGAGATTGCTAGTAAAGCGGCTGGAATGGCGAACCCGAGCACAAGGAGATGAGAAATGAGGTGCGTTTTAGAAACCTTTCTCGGTCACACGGTCTACCACCTTCTGGGTTTCTCATGCATGTTTTCGATGTAGGAAGATGCCCTTGAACCTGGAGATTTGGGACCCATGGGATGGGTAACAGGCAGTAGTACTTTAAAGGCTCTGCGTTTGCTCCCCCAACCTCACCAAATCTCTCAGCCCCGAAAGTATCCACCCTTACGTCTCATCCAGCTGTGGGTCTAGATATGGTCAATCCAGGTGGCATCACAGCCCCTGAACGAATTTTGTAAGAATTTCTCTCTCTTTCACTGTCTTTGTTTCACGGGTTTTTAAAATTAATTTATTTTTATAACGGGGTTTATCTGCTTTTCACGGCTGTGTTTATGCCGCTTTACACCCACTTGTCTCACATCCAGAGAGATATCAATACATAGGTTTTAAGATTCTTACTAGTCAGATATATTCTTGTGCGGTGAAGAGGGGGTGTTGAGTCCAGTTCACTGAGCAAGGAGTAGGTCTTTCTATTACATATTTGGTTTATGGAACGGTATCTGAGCTAATTTGAAACCCTTGTTTTATGCATCACCCCACCTCACCTTTCCCGTTAAGCAGCCATAGTGTGTTTTGTAAACGTGTGACTCTGTTCTGTTTTTAATTCAGTTCAAGTGTAGCGGTTTGTACATTCCCTCTATAAGTGATAGCTTATGATAAGTGTCTTTTTCTGTGTGACTTATTTCACTTAGAATCGTCGTACCTAAATCCACTCATCGTGCTGCTTCTAGCCTTATGACATTGATTTCATGGCTGAATGATATTCTATTGTACATAAGGACCACCACTTCTTTATCCATTTTTCTCTTTCCTGGGATATTTAAGGTGTCATGAAGTGGAGGTTCTTGTCAACAGAGCAGCCCTAAACTTTGGGGTGCCTGTGTCTTGCTGATTTTTAGTTTTCCCAATTTATACGCCAATGAGTGGATGTGCCCTATGCGCACTAAGCTGTGTTTTTTCGATGTTTCAGGACACACCGTACACTTCTCCAGAGTGGCTGTTGGCAATTTACATCCCGCCCATCAGCGTAGCAAGGCTCCCATTTCTCCATGGCCTGTCCTGCATTTCTGGTTTTGACACTTTTTTCAGGATGGCCCTTTTGACCCATGGGAAGCGAGACTTCTTTGTAGCGCTGATTTGCCTTTCCAGGTTGCTTGGTTGGCCAAAAAGGGCGTATGCGTTTTTTCCTGAATATATTCAGGAAAAAACGCATACGCCCTTTTTGGCCAAGGGCATCATTGTCGACGTTTTGCTGCTTTTCATGTGCTTTAAAGGCGATTCGAATCTACCTCCTGAAATCTGTTTCCTGCAATTCTGCCTTGCTTTCAAATCCTCTTCGTTGCCTTCCCTCAATATATTTGTGGATGAGAGTTATCATTTATAACTCTGCAGGTTTGTGAATTGCAGTGCCCCTGAGCTCCATTTTTCAACTCGCTTTTTTGGGAGCTGGCCGCAAATGCGCAGGATGGCCTCAGGCCCTATTCTGGTTCCGGGCGGCAGGCTGAGCCTGTGGTTAATTCTTCTTCCTGATGGGAAAATAGAGTGACCTGTGCCTGTCCCAACACCTAGAGCTAGTCTCTCATTGGCTCCCCCTCTTCCCGTTCATCCTCAGGACAAATTGAAAGCTGTACGGAACAGGAGGTTAAAGGTGCTGATTCTCCAAGGAGGGAGATTGCTAGTAAAGCGGCTGGAATGGCGAACCCGAGCACAAGGAGATGAGAAATGGGGTGCGTTTTAGAAACCTTTCCCGGTCACACGGTCTACCACCTTCTGGGTTTCTCATGCATGTTTTTGATTTAGGAAGATGCCCTTGAACCTGGAGATTTGGGACCCATGGGATGGGTAACAGGCAGTAGTACTTTACAGGCTCTGCGTTTGCTCCCCCAACCTCACCAAATCTCTCAGCCCCGAAAGTATCCACCCTTACGTCTCATCCAGCTGTGGGTCTAGATATGGTCAATCCAGGTGGCATCACAGCCCCTGAACGAATTTTGTAAGAATTTCTCTCTCTTTCACTGTCTTTGTTTCACAGGTTTTTAAAATTAATTTATTTTTATAACGGGGTTTATCTGCTTTTCACGGCTGTGTTTATGCCGCTTTACACCCACTTGTCTCACATCCAGAGAGATATCAATACATAGGTTTTAAGATTCTTACTAGTCAGATATATTCTTGTGCGGTGAAGAGGGGGTGTTGAGTCCAGTTCACTGAGCAAGGAGTAGGTCTTTCTATTACATATTTGGTTTATGGAACGGTATCTGAGCTAATTTGAAACCCTTGTTTTATGCATCACCCCACCTCACCTTTCCCGTTAAGCAGCCATAGTGTGTTTTGTAAACGTGTGACTCTGTTCTGTTTTTAATTCAGTTCAAGTGTAGCGGTTTGTACATTCCCTCTATAAGTGATAGCTTATGATAAGTGTCTTTTTCTGTGTGACTTATTTCACTTAGAATCGTCGTACCTAAATCCACTCATCATGCTGCTACTAGCCTTATGACATTGATTTCATGGCTGAATGATATTCCATTGTACATAAGGACCACCACTTCTTTATCCATTTTTCTCTTTCCTGGGATATTTAAGGTGTCATGAAGTGGAGGTTCCTGTCAACAGAGCAGCCCTAAACTTTGGGGTGCCTGTGTCTTGCTGATTTTTAGTTTTCCCAATTTATACGCCAATGAGTGGATGTGCCCTATGCGCACTAAGCTGTGTTTTTTCGATGTTTCAGGACACACCGTACACTTCTCCAGAGTGGCTGTTGGCAATTTACATCCCGCCCATCAGCGTAGCAAGGCTCCCATTTCTCCATGGCCTGTCCTGCATTTCTGGTTTTGACACTTTTTTCAGGATGGCCCTTTTGACCCATGGGAAGCGAGACTTCTTTGTAGCGCTGATTTGCCTTTCCAGGTTGCTTGGTTGGCCAAAAAGGGCGTATGCGTTTTTTCCTGAATATATTCAGGAAAAAACGCATACGCCCTTTTTGGCCAAGGGCATCATTGTCGACGTTTTGCTGCTTTTCATGTGCTTTAAAGGCGATTCGAATCTACCTCCTGAAATCTGTTTCCTGCAATTCTGCCTTGCTTTCAAATCCTCTTCGGTGCCTTCCCTCAATATATTTGTGGATGAGAGTTATCATTTATAACTCTGCAGGTTTGTGAATTGCAGTGCCCCTGAGCTCCATTTTTCAACTCGCTTTTTTGGGAGCTGGCCGCAAATGCGCAGGATGGCCTCAGGCCCTATTCTGGTTCCGGGCGGCAGGCTAAGCCTGTGGTTAATTCTTCTTCCTGATGGGAAAATAGAGTGACCTGTGCCTGTCCCAACACCTAGAGCTAGTCTCTCATTGGCTCCCCCTCTTCCCGTTCATCCTCAGGACAAATTGAAAGCTGTACGGAACAGGAGGTTAAAGGTGCTGATTCTCCAAGGAGGGAGATTGCTAGTAAAGCGGCTGGAATGGCGAACCCGAGCACAAGGAGATGAGAAATGAGGTGCGTTTTAGAAACCTTTCCCGGTCACACGGTCTACCACCTTCTGGGTTTCTCATGCATGTTTTCGATGTAGGAAGATGCCCTTGAACCTGGAGATTTGGGACCCATGGGATGGGTAACAGGCAGTAGTACTTTAAAGGCTCTGCGTTTGCTCCCCCAACCTCACCAAATCTCTCAGCCCCGAAAGTATCCACCCTTACGTCTCATCCAGCTGTGGGTCTAGATATGGTCAATCCAGGTGGCATCACAGCCCCTGAACGAATTTTGTAAGAATTTCTCTCTCTTTCACTGTCTTTGTTTCACGGGTTTTTAAAATTAATTTATTTTTATAACGGGGTTTATCTGCTTTTCACGGCTGTGTTTATGCCGCTTTACACCCACTTGTCTCACATCCAGAGAGATATCAATACATAGGTTTTAAGATTCTTACTAGTCAGATATATTCTTGTGCGGTGAAGAGGGGGTGTTGAGTCCAGTTCACTGAGCAAGGAGTAGGTCTTTCTATTACATATTTGGTTTATGGAACGGTATCTGAGCTAATTTGAAACCCTTGTTTTATGCATCACCCCACCTCACCTTTCCCGTTAAGCAGCCATAGTGTGTTTTGTAAACGTGTGACTCTGTTCTGTTTTTAATTCAGTTCAAGTGTAGCGGTTTGTACATTCCCTCTATAAGTGATAGCTTATGATAAGTGTCTTTTTCTGTGTGACTTATTTCACTTAGAATCGTCGTACCTAAATCCACTCATCATGCTGCTACTAGCCTTATGACATTGATTTCATGGCTGAATGATATTCCATTGTACATAAGGACCACCACTTCTTTATCCATTTTTCTCTTTCCTGGGATATTTAAGGTGTCATGAAGTGGAGGTTCCTGTCAACAGAGCAGCCCTAAACTTTGGGGTGCCTGTGTCTTGCTGATTTTTAGTTTTCCCAATTTATACGCCAATGAGTGGATGTGCCCTATGCGCACTAAGCTGTGTTTTTTCGATGTTTCAGGACACACCGTACACTTCTCCAGAGTGGCTGTTGGCAATTTACATCCCGCCCATCAGCGTAGCAAGGCTCCCATTTCTCCATGGCCTGTCCTGCATTTCTGGTTTTGACACTTTTTTCAGGATGGCCCTTTTGACCCATGGGAAGCGAGACTTCTTTGTAGCGCTGATTTGCCTTTCCAGGTTGCTTGGTTGGCCAAAAAGGGCGTATGCGTTTTTTCCTGAATATATTCAGGAAAAAACGCATACGCCCTTTTTGGCCAAGGGCATCATTGTCGACGTTTTGCTGCTTTTCATGTGCTTTAAAGGCGATTCGAATCTACCTCCTGAAATCTGTTTCCTGCAATTCTGCCTTGCTTTCAAATCCTCTTCGTTGCCTTCCCTCAATATATTTGTGGATGAGAGTTATCATTTATAACTCTGCAGGTTTGTGAATTGCAGTGCCCCTGAGCTCCATTTTTCAACTCGCTTTTTTGGGAGCTGGCCGCAAATGCGCAGGATGGCCTCAGGCCCTATTCTGGTTCCGGGCGGCAGGCTGAGCCTGTGGTTAATTCTTCTTCCTGATGGGAAAATAGAGTGACCTGTGCCTGTCCCAACACCTAGAGCTAGTCTCTCATTGGCTCCCCCTCTTCCCGTTCATCCTCAGGACAAATTGAAAGCTGTACGGAACAGGAGGTTAAAGGTGCTGATTCTCCAAGGAGGGAGATTGCTAGTAAAGCGGCTGGAATGGCGAACCCGAGCACAAGGAGATGAGAAATGAGGTGCGTTTTAGAAACCTTTCCCGGTCACACGGTCTACCACCTTCTGGGTTTCTCATGCATGTTTTCGATGTAGGAAGATGCCCTTGAACCTGGAGATTTGGGACCCATGGGATGGGTAACAGGCAGTAGTACTTTAAAGGCTCTGCGTTTGCTCCCCCAACCTCACCAAATCTCTCAGCCCCGAAAGTATCCACCCTTACGTCTCATCCAGCTGTGGGTCTAGATATGGTCAATCCAGGTGGCATCACAGCCCCTGAACGAATTTTGTAAGAATTTCTCTCTCTTTCACTGTCTTTGTTTCACGGGTTTTTAAAATTAATTTATTTTTATAACGGGGTTTAGCTGCTTTTCACGGCTGTGTTTATGCCGCTTTACACCCACTTGTCTCACATCCAGAGAGATATCAATACATAGGTTTTAAGATTCTTACTAGTCAGATATATTCTTGTGCGGTGAAGAGGGGGTGTTGAGTCCAGTTCACTGAGCAAGGAGTAGGTCTTTCTATTACATATTTGGTTTATGGAACGGTATCTGAGCTAATTTGAAACCCTTGTTTTATGCATCACCCCACCTCACCTTTCCCGTTAAGCAGCCATAGTGTGTTTTGTAAACGTGTGACTCTGTTCTGTTTTTAATTCAGTTCAAGTGTAGCGGTTTGTACATTCCCTCTATAAGTGATAGCTTATGATAAGTGTCTTTTTCTGTGTGACTTATTTCACTTAGAATCGTCGTACCTAAATCCACTCATCATGCTGCTACTAGCCTTATGACATTGATTTCATGGCTGAATGATATTCCATTGTACATAAGGACCACCACTTCTTTATCCATTTTTCTCTTTCCTGGGATATTTAAGGTGTCATGAAGTGGAGGTTCTTGTCAACAGAGCAGCCCTAAACTTTGGGGTGCCTGTGTCTTGCTGATTTTTAGTTTTCCCAATTTATACGCCAATGAGTGGATGTGCCCTATGCGCACTAAGCTGTGTTTTTTCGATGTTTCAGGACACACCGTACACTTCTCCAGAGTGGCTGTTGGCAATTTACATCCCGCCCATCAGCGTAGCAAGGCTCCCATTTCTCCATGGCCTGTCCTGCATTTCTGGTTTTGACACTTTTTTCAGGATGGCCCTTTTGACCCATGGGAAGCGAGACTTCTTTGTAGCGCTGATTTGCCTTTCCAGGTTGCTTGGTTGGCCAAAAAGGGCGTATGCGTTTTTTCCTGAATATATTCCGGAAAAAACGCATACGCCCTTTTTGGCCAAGGGCATCATTGTCGACGTTTTGCTGCTTTTCATGTGCTTTAAAGGCGATTCGAATCTACCTCCTGAAATCTGTTTCCTGCAATTCTGCCTTGCTTTCAAATCCTCTTCGTTGCCTTCCCTCAATATATTTGTGGATGAGAGTTATCATTTATAACTCTGCAGGTTTGTGAATTGCAGTGCCCCTGAGCTCCATTTTTCAACTCGCTTTTTTGGGAGCTGGCCGCAAATGCGCAGGATGGCCTCAGGCCCTATTCTGGTTCCGGGCGGCAGGCTGAGCCTGTGGTTAATTCTTCTTCCTGATGGGAAAATAGAGTGACCTGTGCCTGTCCCAACACCTAGAGCTAGTCTCTCATTGGCTCCCCCTCTTCCCGTTCATCCTCAGGACAAATTGAAAGCTGTACGGAACAGGAGGTTAAAGGTGCTGATTCTCCAAGGAGGGAGATTGCTAGTAAAGCGGCTGGAATGGCGAACCCGAGCACAAGGAGATGAGAAATGAGGTGCGTTTTAGAAACCTTTCTCGGTCACACGGTCTACCACCTTCTGGGTTTCTCATGCATGTTTTCGATGTAGGAAGATGCCCTTGAACCTGGAGATTTGGGACCCATGGGATGGGTAACAGGCAGTAGTACTTTAAAGGCTCTGCGTTTGCTCCCCCAACCTCACCAAATCTCTCAGCCCCGAAAGTATCCACCCTTACGTCTCATCCAGCTGTGGGTCTAGATATGGTCAATCCAGGTGGCATCACAGCCCCTGAACGAATTTTGTAAGAATTTCTCTCTCTTTCACTGTCTTTGTTTCACGGGTTTTTAAAATTAATTTATTTTTATAACGGGGTTTAGCTGCTTTTCACGGCTGTGTTTATGCCGCTTTACACCCACTTGTCTCACATCCAGAGAGATATCAATACATAGGTTTTAAGATTCTTACTAGTCAGATATATTCTTGTGCGGTGAAGAGGGGGTGTTGAGTCCAGTTTACTGAGCAAGGAGTAGGTCTTTCTATTACATATTTGGTTTATGGAACGGTATCTGAGCTAATTTGAAACCCTTGTTTTATGCATCACCCCACCTCACCTTTCCCGTTAAGCAGCCATAGTGTGTTTTGTAAACGTGTGACTCTGTTCTGTTTTTAATTCAGTTCAAGTGTAGCGGTTTGTACATTCCCTCTATAAGTGATAGCTTATGATAAGTGTCTTTTTCTGTGTGACTTATTTCACTTAGAATCGTCGTACCTAAATCCACTCATCATGCTGCTACTAGCCTTATGACATTGATTTCATGGCTGAATGATATTCCATTGTACATAAGGACCACCACTTCTTTATCCATTTTTCTCTTTCCTGGGATATTTAAGGTGTCATGAAGTGGAGGTTCTTGTCAACAGAGCAGCCCTAAACTTTGGGGTGCCTGTGTCTTGCTGATTTTTAGTTTTCCCAATTTATACGCCAATGAGTGGATGTGCCCTATGCGCACTAAGCTGTGTTTTTTCGATGTTTCAGGACACACCGTACACTTCTCCAGAGTGGCTGTTGGCAATTTACATCCCGCCCATCAGCGTAGCAAGGCTCCCATTTCTCCATGGCCTGTCCTGCATTTCTGGTTTTGACACTTTTTTCAGGATGGCCCTTTTGACCCATGGGAAGCGAGACTTCTTTGTAGCGCTGATTTGCCTTTCCAGGTTGCTTGGTTGGCCAAAAAGGGCGTATGCGTTTTTTCCTGAATATATTCAGGAAAAAACGCATACGCCCTTTTTGGCCAAGGGCATCATTGTCGACGTTTTGCTGCTTTTCATGTGCTTTAAAGGCGATTCGAATCTACCTCCTGAAATCTGTTTCCTGCAATTCTGCCTTGCTTTCAAATCCTCTTCGTTGCCTTCCCTCAATATATTTGTGGATGAGAGTTATCATTTATAACTCTGCAGGTTTGTGAATTGCAGTGCCCCTGAGCTCCATTTTTCAACTCGCTTTTTTGGGAGCTGGCCGCAAATGCGCAGGATGGCCTCAGGCCCTATTCTGGTTCCGGGCGGCAGGCTGAGCCTGTGGTTAATTCTTCTTCCTGATGGGAAAATAGAGTGACCTGTGCCTGTCCCAACACCTAGAGCTAGTCTCTCATTGGCTCCCCCTCTTCCCGTTCATCCTCAGGACAAATTGAAAGCTGTACGGAACAGGAGGTTAAAGGTGCTGATTCTCCAAGGAGGGAGATTGCTAGTAAAGCGGCTGGAATGGCGAACCCGAGCACAAGGAGATGAGAAATGAGGTGCGTTTTAGAAACCTTTCTCGGTCACACGGTCTACCACCTTCTGGGTTTCTCATGCATGTTTTCGATGTAGGAAGATGCCCTTGAACCTGGAGATTTGGGACCCATGGGATGGGTAACAGGCAGTAGTACTTTAAAGGCTCTGCGTTTGCTCCCCCAACCTCACCAAATCTCTCAGCCCCGAAAGTATCCACCCTTACGTCTCATCCAGCTGTGGGTCTAGATATGGTCAATCCAGGTGGCATCACAGCCCCTGAACGAATTTTGTAAGAATTTCTCTCTCTTTCACTGTCTTTGTTTCACGGGTTATTAAAATTAATTTATTTTTATAACGGGGTTTAGCTGCTTTTCACGGCTGTGTTTATGCCGCTTTACACCCACTTGACTCACATCCAGCGAGATATCAATACATAGGTTTTAAGATTCTTACTAGTCAGATATATTCTTGTGCGGTGAATAAGGGGTGTTGAGTCCAGTTCACTGAGCAAGGAGTAGGTCTTTCTATTACATATTGGGTTTATGGAACGGTATCTGAGCTAATTTGAAACCCTTGTTTTATGCATCACCCCACCTCACCTTTCCCGTTAAGCAGCCATAGTGTGTTTTCTAAACGTGTGACTCTGTTCTGTTTTGTAATTCAGTTCAAGTGTAGCGGTTTTTACATTCCCTCTATAAATGATAGCTTTTGATAAGTGTCTTTTTCTTTGTGACTTATTTCACTTAGAATCGTCGTACCTAAATCCACTCATCATGCTGCTACTAGCCTTATGACATTGATTTCATGGCTGAGTGATATTCCATTGTACATAAGGACCACCACATCTTTATCCATTTTTCTCTTTCCTGGGATATTTAAGGTGTCATGAAGTGGAGGTTCTTGTCAACAGAGCAGCCCTAAACTTTGGGGTGCCTGTGTCTTGCTGATTTTTAGTTTTCCCAATTTATACGCCAATGAGTGGATGTGCCCTATGCGCACTAAGCTGTGTTTTTTCGATGTTTCAGGACACACCGTACACTTCTCCAGAGTGGCTGTTGGCAATTTACATCCCGCCCATCAGCGTAGCAAGGCTCCCATTTCTCCATGGCCTGTCCTGCATTTCTGGTTTTGACACTTTTTTCAGGATGGCCCTTTTGACCCATGGGAAGCGAGACTTCTTTGTAGCGCTGATTTGCCTTTCCAGGTTGCTTGGTTGGCCAAAAAGGGCGTATGCGTTTTTTCCTGAATATATTCAGGAAAAAACGCATACGCCCTTTTTGGCCAAGGGCATCATTGTCGACGTTTTGCCGCTTTTCATGTGCTTTAAAGGCGATTCGAATCTACCTCCTGAAATCTGTTTCCTGCAATTCTGCCTTGCTTTCAAATCCTCTTCGTTGCCTTCCCTCAATATATTTGTGGATGAGAGTTATCATTTATAACTCTGCAGGTTTGTGAATTGCAGTGCCCCTGAGCTCCATTTTACAAGTCGCTTTTTTGGGAGCTGGCCGCAAAAGCACTGGATGGCCTCAGGCCCTATTCTGGTTCCGGGCGGCAGGCTGAGCCTGTGGTTAATTCTTCTTCCTGATGGGAAAATAGAGTGACCTGTGCCTGTCCCAACACCTAGAGCTAGTCTCTCATTGGCTCCCCCTCTTCCCGTTCATCCTCAGGACAAATTGAAAGCTGTATGGAACAGGAGGTTAAAGGTGCTGATTCTCCAAGGAGGGAGATTGCTAGTAAAGCGGCTGGAATGGCGAACCCGAGCACAAGGAGATGAGAAATGAGGTGCGTTTTAGAAACCTTTCTCGGTCACACGGTCTACCACCTTCTGGGTTTCTCATGCATGTTTTCGATGTAGGAAGATGCCCTTGAACCTGGAGATTTGGGACCCATGGGATGGGTAACAGGCAGTAGTACTTTAAAGGCTCTGCGTTTGCTCCCCCAACCTCACCAAATCTCTCAGCCCCGAAAGTATCCACCCTTACGTCTCATCCAGCTGTGGGTCTAGATATGGTCAATCCAGGTGGCATCACAGCCCCTGAACGAATTTTGTAAGAATTTCTCTCTCTTTCACTGTCTTTGTTTCACGGGTTATTAAAATTAATTTATTTTTATAATGGGGTTTAGCTGCTTTTCACGGCTGTGTTTATGCCGCTTTACACCCACTTGACTCACATCCAGCGAGATATCAATACATAGGTTTTAAGATTCTTACTAGTCAGATATATTCTTGTGCGGTGAATAAGGGGTGTTGAGTCCAGTTCACTGAGCAAGGAGTAGGTCTTTCTATTACATATTGGGTTTATGGAACGGTATCTGAGCTAATTTGAAACCCTTGTTTTATGCATCACCCCACCTCACCTTTCCCGTTAAGCAGCCATAGTGTGTTTTCTAAACGTGTGACTCTGTTCTGTTTTGTAATTCAGTTCAAGTGTAGCGGTTTTTACATTCCCTCTATAAATGATAGCTTTTGATAAGTGTCTTTTTCTTTGTGACTTATTTCACTTAGAATCGTCGTACCTAAATCCACTCATCATGCTGCTACTAGCCTTATGACATTGATTTCATGGCTGAGTGATATTCCATTGTACATAAGGACCACCACATCTTTATCCATTTTTCTCTTTCCTGGGATATTTAAGGTGTCATGAAGTGGAGGTTCTTGTCAACAGAGCAGCCCTAAACTTTGGGGTGCCTGTGTCTTGCTGATTTTTAGTTTTCCCAATTTATACGCCCTTGAGTGGAAGTGCCCTATGCGCTCTAAGCTGTGTTTTTTAGATGTTTCAGGACACACCGTACACTTCTCCAGAGTGGCTGTTGGCAATTTACATCCCGCCCATCAGCGTAGCAAGGCTCCCATTTCGCCATGGCCTGTCCTGCATTTCTCGTTTTGACACTTTTTTCAGGATGGCCCTTTTGACCCATGGGAAGCGAGATTTCTTTGTAGCGCTGATTTGCCTTTCCAGGTTGCTTGGTTGGCCAAAAAGGGCGTATGCGTTTTTTCCTGAATATATTCAGGAAAAAACGCATACGCCCTTTTTGGCCAAGGGCATCATTGTCGAAGTTTTGCTGCTTTTCATGTGCTTTAAAGGCGATTCGAATCTACCTCCTGAAATCTGTTTCCTGCAATTCTGCCTTGCTTTCAAATCCTCTTCGTTGCCTTCCCTCAATATATTTGTGGATGAGAGTTATCATTTATAACTCTGCAGGTTTGTGAATTGCAGTGCCCCTGAGCTCCATTTTTCAACTCGCTTTTTTGGGAGCTGGCCGCAAATGCGCAGGATGACCTCAGGCCCTATTCTGGTTCCGGGCGGCAGGCTGAGCCTGTGGTTAATTCTTCTTCCTGATGGGAAAATAGAGTGACCTGTGCCTGTCCCAACACCTAGAGCTAGTCTCTCATTGGCTCCCCCTCTTCCCGTTCATCCTCAGGACAAATTGAAAGCTGTACGGAACAGGAGGTTAAAGGTGCTGATTCTCCAAGGAGGGAGATTGCTAGTAAAGCGGCTGGAATGGCGAACCCGAGCACAAGGAGATGAGAAATGGGGTGCGTTTTAGAAACCTTTCCCGGTCACACGGTCTACCACCTTCTGGGTTTCTCATGCATGTTTTTGATTTAGGAAGATGCCCTTGAACCTGGAGATTTGGGACCCATGGGATGGGTAACAGGCAGTAGTACTTTACAGGCTCTGCGTTTGCTCCCCCAACCTCACCAAATCTCTCAGCCCCGAAAGTATCCACCCTTACGTCTCATCCAGCTGTGGGTCTAGATATGGTCAATCCAGGTGGCATCACAGCCCCTGAACGAATTTTGTAAGAATTTCTCTCTCTTTCACTGTCTTTGTTTCATGGGTTTTTAAAATTAATTTATTTTTATAACGGGGTTTATCTGCTTTTCACGGCTGTGTTTATGCTGCTTTACACCCACTTGTCTCACATCCAGAGAGATATCAATACATAGGTTTTAAGATTCTTACTAGTCAGATATATTCTTGTGCGGTGAAGAGGGGGTGTTGAGTCCAGTTCACTGAGCAAGGAGTAGGTCTTTCTATTACATATTTGGTTTATGGAACGGTATCTGAGCTAATTTGAAACCCTTGTTTTATGCATCACCCCACCTCACCTTTCCCGTTAAGCAGCCATAGTGTGTTTTGTAAACGTGTGACTCTGTTCTGTTTTTAATTCAGTTCAAGTGTAGCGGTTTGTACATTCCCTCTATAAGTGATAGCTTATGATAAGTGTCTTTTTCTGTGTGACTTATTTCACTTAGAATTGTCGTACCTAAATCCACTCATCATGCTGCTACTAGCCTTATGACATTGATTTCATGGCTGAATGATATTCCATTGTACATAAGGACCACCACTTCTTTATCCATTTTTCTCTTTCCTGGGATATTTAAGGTGTCATGAAGTGGAGGTTCTTGTCAACAGAGCAGCCCTAAACTTTGGGGTGCCTGTGTCTTGCTGATTTTTAGTTTTCCCAATTTATACGCCAATGAGTGGATGTGCCCTATGCGCACTAAGCTGTGTTTTTTCGATGTTTCAGGACACACCGTACACTTCTCCAGAGTGGCTGTTGGCAATTTACATCCCGCCCATCAGCGTAGCAAGGCTCCCATTTCTCCATGGCCTGTCCTGCATTTCTGGTTTTGACACTTTTTTCAGGATGGCCCTTTTGACCCATGGGAAGCGAGACTTCTTTGTAGCGCTGATTTGCCTTTCCAGGTTGCTTGGTTGGCCAAAAAGGGCGTATGCGTTTTTTCCTGAATATATTCAGGAAAAAACGCATACGCCCTTTTTGGCCAAGGGCATCATTGTCGACGTTTTGCTGCTTTTCATGTGCTTTAAAGGCGATTCGAATCTACCTCCTGAAATCTGTTTCCTGCAATTCTGCCTTGCTTTCAAATCCTCTTCGTTGCCTTCCCTCAATATATTTGTGGATGAGAGTTATCATTTATAACTCTGCAGGTTTGTGAATTGCAGTGCCCCTGAGCTCCATTTTACAAGTCGCTTTTTTGGGAGCTGGCCGCAAAAGCACTGGATGGCCTCAGGCCCTATTCTGGTTCCGGGCGGCAGGCTGAGCCTGTGGTTAATTCTTCTTCCTGATGGGAAAATAGAGTGACCTGTGCCTGTCCCAACACCTAGAGCTAGTCTCTCATTGGCTCCCCCTCTTCCCGTTCATCCTCAGGACAAATTGAAAGCTGTACGGAACAGGAGGTTAAAGGTGCTGATTCTCCAAGGAGGGAGATTGCTAGTAAAGCGGCTGGAATGGCGAACCCGAGCACAAGGAGATGAGAAATGAGGTGCGTTTTAGAAACCTTTCTCGGTCACACGGTCTACCACCTTCTGGGTTTCTCATGCATGTTTTCGATGTAGGAAGATGCCCTTGAACCTGGAGATTTGGGACCCATGGGATGGGTAACAGGCAGTAGTACTTTAAAGGCTCTGCGTTTGCTCCCCCAACCTCACCAAATCTCTCAGCCCCGAAAGTATCCACCCTTACGTCTCATCCAGCTGTGGGTCTAGATATGGTCAATCCAGGTGGCATCACAGCCCCTGAACGAATTTTGTAAGAATTTCTCTCTCTTTCACTGTCTTTGTTTCACGGGTTATTAAAATTAATTTATTTTTATAATGGGGTTTAGCTGCTTTTCACGGCTGTGTTTATGCCGCTTTACACCCACTTGACTCACATCCAGCGAGATATCAATACATAGGTTTTAAGATTCTTACTAGTCAGATATATTCTTGTGTGGTGAATAAGGGGTGTTGAGTCCAGTTCACTGAGCAAGGAGTAGGTCTTTCTATTACATATTGGGTTTATGGAACGGTATCTGAGCTAATTTGAAACCCTTGTTTTATGCATCACCCCACCTCACCTTTCCCGTTAAGCAGCCATAGTGTGTTTTCTAAACGTGTGACTCTGTTCTGTTTTGTAATTCAGTTCAAGTGTAGCGGTTTTTACATTCCCTCTATAAATGATAGCTTTTGATAAGTGTCTTTTTCTTTGTGACTTATTTCACTTAGAATCGTCGTACCTAAATCCACTCATCATGCTGCTACTAGCCTTATGACATTGATTTCATGGCTGAGTGATATTCCATTGTACATAAGGACCACCACATCTTTATCCATTTTTCTCTTTCCTGGGATATTTAAGGTGTCATGAAGTGGAGGTTCTTGTCAACAGAGCAGCCCTAAACTTTGGGGTGCCTGTGTCTTGCTGATTTTTAGTTTTCCCAATTTATACGCCCTTGAGTGGAAGTGCCCTATGCGCTCTAAGCTGTGTTTTTTAGATGTTTCAGGACACACCGTACACTTCTCCAGAGTGGCTGTTGGCAATTTACATCCCGCCCATCAGCGTAGCAAGGCTCCCATTTCGCCATGGCCTGTCCTGCATTTCTCGTTTTGACACTTTTTTCAGGATGGCCCTTTTGACCCATGGGAAGCGAGATTTCTTTGTAGCGCTGATTTGCCTTTCCAGGTTGCTTGGTTGGCCAAAAAGGGCGTATGCGTTTTTTCCTGAATATATTCAGGAAAAAACGCATACGCCCTTTTTGGCCAAGGGCATCATTGTCGAAGTTTTGCTGCTTTTCATGTGCTTTAAAGGCGATTCGAATCTACCTCCTGAAATCTGTTTCCTGCAATTCTGCCTTGCTTTCAAATCCTCTTCGTTGCCTTCCCTCAATATATTTGTGGATGAGAGTTATCATTTATAACTCTGCAGGTTTGTGAATTGCAGTGCCCCTGAGCTCCATTTTTCAACTCGCTTTTTTGGGAGCTGGCCGCAAATGCGCAGGATGACCTCAGGCCCTATTCTGGTTCCGGGCGGCAGGCTGAGCCTGTGGTTAATTCTTCTTCCTGATGGGAAAATAGAGTGACCTGTGCCTGTCCCAACACCTAGAGCTAGTCTCTCATTGGCTCCCCCTCTTCCCGTTCATCCTCAGGACAAATTGAAAGCTGTACGGAACAGGAGGTTAAAGGTGCTGATTCTCCAAGGAGGGAGATTGCTAGTAAAGCGGCTGGAATGGCGAACCCGAGCACAAGGAGATGAGAAATGGGGTGCGTTTTAGAAACCTTTCCCGGTCACACGGTCTACCACCTTCTGGGTTTCTCATGCATGTTTTTGATTTAGGAAGATGCCCTTGAACCTGGAGATTTGGGACCCATGGGATGGGTAACAGGCAGTAGTACTTTACAGGCTCTGCGTTTGCTCCCCCAACCTCACCAAATCTCTCAGCCCCGAAAGTATCCACCCTTACGTCTCATCCAGCTGTGGGTCTAGATATGGTCAATCCAGGTGGCATCACAGCCCCTGAACGAATTTTGTAAGAATTTCTCTCTCTTTCACTGTCTTTGTTTCATGGGTTTTTAAAATTAATTTATTTTTATAACGGGGTTTATCTGCTTTTCACGGCTGTGTTTATGCCGCTTTACACCCACTTGTCTCACATCCAGAGAGATATCAATACATAGGTTTTAAGATTCTTACTAGTCAGATATATTCTTGTGCGGTGAATAAGGGGTGTTGAGTCCAGTTCACTGAGCAAGGAGTAGGTCTTTCTATTACATATTGGGTTTATGGAACGGTATCTGAGCTAATTTGAAACCCTTATTTTATGCATCACCCCACCTCACCTTTCCCGTTAAGCAGCCATAGTGTGTTTTCTAAACGTGTGACTCTGTTCTGTTTTGTAATTCAGTTCAAGTGTAGCGGTTTTTACATTCCCTCTATAAATGATAGCTTTTGATAAGTGTCTTTTTCTTTGTGACTTATTTCACTTAGAATCGTCGTACCTAAATCCACTCATCATGCTGCTACTAGCCTTATGACATTGATTTCATGGCTGAGTGATATTCCATTGTACATAAGGACCACCACATCTTTATCCATTTTTCTCTTTCCTGGGATATTTAAGGTGTCATGAAGTGGAGGTTCTTGTCAACAGAGCAGCCCTAAACTTTGGGGTGCCTGTGTCTTGCTGATTTTTAGTTTTCCCAATTTATACGCCCTTGAGTGGAAGTGCCCTATGCGCTCTAAGCTGTGTTTTTTAGATGTTTCAGGACACACCGTACACTTCTCCAGAGTGGCTGTTGGCAATTTACATCCCGCCCATCAGCGTAGCAAGGCTCCCATTTCGCCATGGCCTGTCCTGCATTTCTGGTTTTGACACTTTTTTCAGGATGGCCCTTTTGACCCATGGGAAGCGAGACTTCTTTGTAGCGCTGATTTGCCTTTCCAGGTTGCTTGGTTGGCCAAAAAGGGCGTATGCGTTTTTTCCTGAATATATTCAGGAAAAAACGCATACGCCCTTTTTGGCCAAGGGCATCATTGTCGACGTTTTGCTGCTTTTCATGTGCTTTAAAGGCGATTCGAATCTACCTCCTGAAATCTGTTTCCTGCAATTCTGCCTTGCTTTCAAATCCTCTTCGTTGCCTTCCCTCAATATATTTGTGGATGAGAGTTATCATTTATAACTCTGCAGGTTTGTGAATTGCAGTGCCACTGAGCTCCATTTTTCAACTCGCTTTTTTGGGAGCTGGCCACAAAAGCACTGGATGGCCTCAGGCCCTATTCTGGTTCCGGGCGGCAGGCTGAGCCTGTGGTTAATTCTTCTTCCTGATGGGAAAATAGAGTGACCTGTGCCTGTCCCAACACCTAGAGCTAGTCTCTCATTGGCTCCCCCTCTACCCGTTCATCCTCAGGACAAATTGAAAGCTGTACGGAACAGGAGGTTAAAGGTGCTGATTCTCCAAGGAGGGAGATTGCTAGTAAAGCGGCTGGAATGGCGAACCCGAGCACAAGGAGATGAGAAATGAGGTGCGTTTTAGAAACCTTTCTCGGTCACACGGTCTACCACCTTCTGGGTTTCTCATGCATGTTTTCGATGTAGGAAGATGCCCTTGAACCTGGAGATTTGGGACCCATGGGATGGGTAACAGGCAGTAGTACTTTAAAGGCTCTGCGTTTGCTCCCCCAACCTCACCAAATCTCTCAGCCCCGAAAGTATCCACCCTTACGTCTCATCCAGCTGTGGGTCTAGATATGGTCAATCCAGGTGGCATCACAGCCCCTGAACGAATTTTGTAAGAATTTCTCTCTCTTTCACTGTCTTTGTTTCACGGGTTATTAAAATTAATTTATTTTTATAATGGGGTTTAGCTGCTTTTCACGGCTGTGTTTATGCCGCTTTACACCCACTTGACTCACATCCAGCGAGATATCAATACATAGGTTTTAAGATTCTTACTAGTCAGATATATTCTTGTGCGGTGAATAAGGGGTGTTGAGTCCAGTTCACTGAGCAAGGAGTAGGTCTTTCTATTACATATTGGGTTTATGGAACGGTATCTGAGCTAATTTGAAACCCTTGTTTTATGCATCACCCCACCTCACCTTTCCCGTTAAGCAGCCATAGTGTGTTTTCTAAACGTGTGACTCTGTTCTGTTTTGTAATTCAGTTCAAGTGTAGCGGTTTTTACATTCCCTCTATAAATGATAGCTTTTGATAAGTGTCTTTTTCTTTGTGACTTATTTCACTTAGAATCGTCGTACCTAAATCCACTCATCATGCTGCTACTAGCCTTATAACATTGATTTCATGGCTGAGTGATATTCCATTGTACATAAGGACCACCACATCTTTATCCATTTTTCTCTTTCCTGGGATATTTAAGGTGTCATGAAGTGGAGGTTCTTGTCAACAGAGCAGCCCTAAACTTTGGGGTGCCTGTGTCTTGCTGATTTTTAGTTTTCCCAATTTATACGCCCTTGTGTGGAAGTGCCCTATGCGCTCCAAGCTGTGTTTTTTAGATGTTTCAGGACACACCGTAAACTTCTCCAGAGTGGCTGTTGGCAATTTACATCCCGCCCATCAGCGTAGCAAGGCTCCCATTTCGCCATGGCCTGTCCTGCATTTCTGGTTTTGACACTTTTTTCAGGATGGCCCTTTTGACCCATGGGAAGCGAGACTTCTTTGTAGCGCTGATTTGCCTTTCCAGGTTGCTTGGTTGGCCAAAAAGGGCGTATGCGTTTTTTCCTGAATATATTCAGGAAAAAACGCATACGCCCTTTTTGGCCAAGGGCATCATTGTCAACGTTTTGCCGCTTTTCATGTGCTGTAAAGGCGATTCGAATCTACCTCCTGAAATCTGTTTCCTGCCATTCTGCCTTGATTTCAAATCCTCTTCTTTGCCTTCCCTCAATACATTTGTGGACGAGAGTTATCATTTATAACTCTGCAGGTTTGTTTATTGCAGTGCCCTGAAGCTCCATTTTACAAGTCGCTTTTTTGGGAGCTGGCCGCAAAAGCACTGGATGGCCTCAGGCCCTATTCTGGTTCCGGGCGGCAGGCTGAGCCTGTGGTTAATTCTTCTTCCTGATGGGAAAATAGAGTGACCTGTGCCTGTCCCAACACCTAGAGCTAGTCTCTCATTGGCTCCCCCTCTTCCCGTTCATCCTCAGGACAAATTGAAAGCTGTACGGAACAGGAGGTTAAAGGTGCTGATTCTCCAAGGAGGGAGATTGCTAGTAAAGCGGCTGGAATGGCGAACCCGAGCACAAGGAGATGAGAAATGAGGTGCGTTTTAGAAACCTTTCTCGGTCACACGGTCTACCACCTTCTGGGTTTCTCATGCATGTTTTCGATGTAGGAAGATGCCCTTGAACCTGGAGATTTGGGACCCATGGGATGGGTAACAGGCAGTAGTACTTTAAAGGCTCTGCGTTTGCTCCCCCAACCTCACCAAATCTCTCAGCCCCGAAAGTATCCACCCTTACGTCTCATCCAGCTGTGGGTCTAGATATGGTCAATCCAGGTGGCATCACAGCCCCTGAACGAATTTTGTAAGAATTTCTCTCTCTTTCACTGTCTTTGTTTCACGGGTTATTAAAATTAATTTATTTTTATAATGGGGTTTAGCTGCTTTTCACGGCTGTGTTTATGCCGCTTTACACCCACTTGACTCACATCCAGCGAGATATCAATACATAGGTTTTAAGATTCTTACTAGTCAGATATATTCTTGTGCGGTGAATAAGGGGTGTTGAGTCCAGTTCACTGAGCAAGGAGTAGGTCTTTCTATTACATATTGGGTTTATGGAACGGTATCTGAGCTAATTTGAAACCCTTGTTTTATGCATCACCCCACCTCACCTTTCCCGTTAAGCAGCCATAGTGTGTTTTGTAAACGTGTGACTCTGTTCTGTTTTTAATTCAGTTCAAGTGTAGCGGTTTGTACATTCCCTCTATAAGTGATAGCTTATGATAAGTGTCTTTTTCTGTGTGACTTATTTCACTTAGAATCGTCGTACCTAAATCCACTCATCATGCTGCTACTAGCCTTATGACATTGATTTCATGGCTGAATGATATTCCATTGTACATAAGGACCACCACTTCTTTATCCATTTTTCTCTTTCCTGGGATATTTAAGGTGTCATGAAGTGGAGGTTCTTGTCAACAGAGCAGCCCTAAACTTTGGGGTGCCTGTGTCTTGCTGATTTTTAGTTTTCCCAATTTATACGCCAATGAGTGGATGTGCCCTATGCGCACTAAGCTGTGTTTTTTCGATGTTTCAGGACACACCGTACACTTCTCCAGAGTGGCTGTTGGCAATTTACATCCCGCCCATCAGCGTAGCAAGGCTCCCATTTCTCCATGGCCTGTCCTGCATTTCTGGTTTTGACACTTTTTTCAGGATGGCCCTTTTGACCCATGGGAAGCGAGACTTCTTTGTAGCGCTGATTTGCCTTTCCAGGTTGCTTGGTTGGCCAAAAAGGGCGTATGCGTTTTTTCCTGAATATATTCAGGAAAAAACGCATACGCCCTTTTTGGCCAAGGGCATCATTGTCGACGTTTTGCTGCTTTTCATGTGCTTTAAAGGCGATTCGAATCTACCTCCTGAAATCTGTTTCCTGCAATTCTGCCTTGCTTTCAAATCCTCTTCGTTGCCTTCCCTCAATATATTTGTGGATGAGAGTTATCATTTATAACTCTGCAGGTTTGTGAATTGCAGTGCCCCTGAGCTCCATTTTTCAACTCGCTTTTTTGGGAGCTGGCCGCAAATGCGCAGGATGGCCTCAGGCCCTATTCTGGTTCCGGGCGGCAGGCTGAGCCTGTGGTTAATTCTTCTTCCTGATGGGAAAATAGAGTGACCTGTGCCTGTCCCAACACCTAGAGCTAGTCTCTCATTGGCTCCCCCTCTTCCCGTTCATCCTCAGGACAAATTGAAAGCTGTACGGAACAGGAGGTTAAAGGTGCTGATTCTCCAAGGAGGGAGATTGCTAGTAAAGCGGCTGGAATGGCGAACCCGAGCACAAGGAGATGAGAAATGAGGTGCGTTTTAGAAACCTTTCTCGGTCACACGGTCTACCACCTTCTGGGTTTCTCATGCATGTTTTCGATGTAGGAAGATGCCCTTGAACCTGGAGATTTGGGACCCATGGGATGGGTAACAGGCAGTAGTACTTTAAAGGCTCTGCGTTTGCTCCCCCAACCTCACCAAATCTCTCAGCCCCGAAAGTATCCACCCTTACGTCTCATCCAGCTGTGGGTCTAGATATGGTCAATCCAGGTGGCATCACAGCCCCTGAACGAATTTTGTAAGAATTTCTCTCTCTTTCACTGTCTTTGTTTCACGGGTTATTAAAATTAATTTATTTTTATAACGGGGTTTAGCTGCTTTTCACGGCTGTGTTTATGCCGCTTTACACCCACTTGACTCACATCCAGCGAGATATCAATACATAGGTTTTAAGATTCTTACTAGTCAGATATATTCTTGTGCGGTGAATAAGGGGTGTTGAGTCCAGTTCACTGAGCAAGGAGTAGGTCTTTCTATTACATATTGGGTTTATGGAACGGTATCTGAGCTAATTTGAAACCCTTGTTTTATGCATCACCCCACCTCACCTTTCCCGTTAAGCAGCCATAGTGTGTTTTCTAAACGTGTGACTCTGTTCTGTTTTGTAATTCAGTTCAAGTGTAGCGGTTTTTACATTCCCTCTATAAATGATAGCTTTTGATAAGTGTCTTTTTCTTTGTGACTTATTTCACTTAGAATCGTCGTACCTAAATCCACTCATCATGCTGCTACTAGCCTTATGACATTGATTTCATGGCTGAGTGATATTCCATTGTACATAAGGACCACCACATCTTTATCCATTTTTCTCTTTCCTGGGATATTTAAGGTGTCATGAAGTGGAGGTTCTTGTCAACAGAGCAGCCCTAAACTTTGGGGTGCCTGTGTCTTGCTGATTTTTAGTTTTCCCAATTTATACGCCAATGAGTGGATGTGCCCTATGCGCACTAAGCTGTGTTTTTTCGATGTTTCAGGACACACCGTACACTTCTCCAGAGTGGCTGTTGGCAATTTACATCCCGCCCATCAGCGTAGCAAGGCTCCCATTTCTCCATGGCCTGTCCTGCATTTCTGGTTTTGACACTTTTTTCAGGATGGCCCTTTTGACCCATGGGAAGCGAGACTTCTTTGTAGCGCTGATTTGCCTTTCCAGGTTGCTTGGTTGGCCAAAAAGGGCGTATGCGTTTTTTCCTGAATATATTCAGGAAAAAACGCATACGCCCTTTTTGGCCAAGGGCATCATTGTCGACGTTTTGCCGCTTTTCATGTGCTTTAAAGGCGATTCGAATCTACCTCCTGAAATCTGTTTCCTGCAATTCTGCCTTGCTTTCAAATCCTCTTCGTTGCCTTCCCTCAATATATTTGTGGATGAGAGTTATCATTTATAACTCTGCAGGTTTGTGAATTGCAGTGCCCCTGAGCTCCATTTTACAAGTCGCTTTTTTGGGAGCTGGCCGCAAAAGCACTGGATGGCCTCAGGCCCTATTCTGGTTCCGGGCGGCAGGCTGAGCCTGTGGTTAATTCTTCTTCCTGATGGGAAAATAGAGTGACCTGTGCCTGTCCCAACACCTAGAGCTAGTCTCTCATTGGCTCCCCCTCTTCCCGTTCATCCTCAGGACAAATTGAAAGCTGTATGGAACAGGAGGTTAAAGGTGCTGATTCTCCAAGGAGGGAGATTGCTAGTAAAGCGGCTGGAATGGCGAACCCGAGCACAAGGAGATGAGAAATGAGGTGCGTTTTAGAAACCTTTCTCGGTCACACGGTCTACCACCTTCTGGGTTTCTCATGCATGTTTTCGATGTAGGAAGATGCCCTTGAACCTGGAGATTTGGGACCCATGGGATGGGTAACAGGCAGTAGTACTTTAAAGGCTCTGCGTTTGCTCCCCCAACCTCACCAAATCTCTCAGCCCCGAAAGTATCCACCCTTACGTCTCATCCAGCTGTGGGTCTAGATATGGTCAATCCAGGTGGCATCACAGCCCCTGAACGAATTTTGTAAGAATTTCTCTCTCTTTCACTGTCTTTGTTTCACGGGTTATTAAAATTAATTTATTTTTATAATGGGGTTTAGCTGCTTTTCACGGCTGTGTTTATGCCGCTTTACACCCACTTGACTCACATCCAGCGAGATATCAATACATAGGTTTTAAGATTCTTACTAGTCAGATATATTCTTGTGCGGTGAATAAGGGGTGTTGAGTCCAGTTCACTGAGCAAGGAGTAGGTCTTTCTATTACATATTGGGTTTATGGAACGGTATCTGAGCTAATTTGAAACCCTTGTTTTATGCATCACCCCACCTCACCTTTCCCGTTAAGCAGCCATAGTGTGTTTTCTAAACGTGTGACTCTGTTCTGTTTTGTAATTCAGTTCAAGTGTAGCGGTTTTTACATTCCCTCTATAAATGATAGCTTTTGATAAGTGTCTTTTTCTTTGTGACTTATTTCACTTAGAATCGTCGTACCTAAATCCACTCATCATGCTGCTACTAGCCTTATGACATTGATTTCATGGCTGAGTGATATTCCATTGTACATAAGGACCACCACATCTTTATCCATTTTTCTCTTTCCTGGGATATTTAAGGTGTCATGAAGTGGAGGTTCTTGTCAACAGAGCAGCCCTAAACTTTGGGGTGCCTGTGTCTTGCTGATTTTTAGTTTTCCCAATTTATACGCCCTTGAGTGGAAGTGCCCTATGCGCTCTAAGCTGTGTTTTTTAGATGTTTCAGGACACACCGTACACTTCTCCAGAGTGGCTGTTGGCAATTTACATCCCGCCCATCAGCGTAGCAAGGCTCCCATTTCGCCATGGCCTGTCCTGCATTTCTCGTTTTGACACTTTTTTCAGGATGGCCCTTTTGACCCATGGGAAGCGAGATTTCTTTGTAGCGCTGATTTGCCTTTCCAGGTTGCTTGGTTGGCCAAAAAGGGCGTATGCGTTTTTTCCTGAATATATTCAGGAAAAAACGCATACGCCCTTTTTGGCCAAGGGCATCATTGTCGAAGTTTTGCTGCTTTTCATGTGCTTTAAAGGCGATTCGAATCTACCTCCTGAAATCTGTTTCCTGCAATTCTGCCTTGCTTTCAAATCCTCTTCGTTGCCTTCCCTCAATATATTTGTGGATGAGAGTTATCATTTATAACTCTGCAGGTTTGTGAATTGCAGTGCCCCTGAGCTCCATTTTTCAACTCGCTTTTTTGGGAGCTGGCCGCAAATGCGCAGGATGACCTCAGGCCCTATTCTGGTTCCGGGCGGCAGGCTGAGCCTGTGGTTAATTCTTCTTCCTGATGGGAAAATAGAGTGACCTGTGCCTGTCCCAACACCTAGAGCTAGTCTCTCATTGGCTCCCCCTCTTCCCGTTCATCCTCAGGACAAATTGAAAGCTGTACGGAACAGGAGGTTAAAGGTGCTGATTCTCCAAGGAGGGAGATTGCTAGTAAAGCGGCTGGAATGGCGAACCCGAGCACAAGGAGATGAGAAATGGGGTGCGTTTTAGAAACCTTTCCCGGTCACACGGTCTACCACCTTCTGGGTTTCTCATGCATGTTTTTGATTTAGGAAGATGCCCTTGAACCTGGAGATTTGGGACCCATGGGATGGGTAACAGGCAGTAGTACTTTACAGGCTCTGCGTTTGCTCCCCCAACCTCACCAAATCTCTCAGCCCCGAAAGTATCCACCCTTACGTCTCATCCAGCTGTGGGTCTAGATATGGTCAATCCAGGTGGCATCACAGCCCCTGAACGAATTTTGTAAGAATTTCTCTCTCTTTCACTGTCTTTGTTTCATGGGTTTTTAAAATTAATTTATTTTTATAACGGGGTTTATCTGCTTTTCACGGCTGTGTTTATGCTGCTTTACACCCACTTGTCTCACATCCAGAGAGATATCAATACATAGGTTTTAAGATTCTTACTAGTCAGATATATTCTTGTGCGGTGAAGAGGGGGTGTTGAGTCCAGTTCACTGAGCAAGGAGTAGGTCTTTCTATTACATATTTGGTTTATGGAACGGTATCTGAGCTAATTTGAAACCCTTGTTTTATGCATCACCCCACCTCACCTTTCCCGTTAAGCAGCCATAGTGTGTTTTGTAAACGTGTGACTCTGTTCTGTTTTTAATTCAGTTCAAGTGTAGCGGTTTGTACATTCCCTCTATAAGTGATAGCTTATGATAAGTGTCTTTTTCTGTGTGACTTATTTCACTTAGAATTGTCGTACCTAAATCCACTCATCATGCTGCTACTAGCCTTATGACATTGATTTCATGGCTGAATGATATTCCATTGTACATAAGGACCACCACTTCTTTATCCATTTTTCTCTTTCCTGGGATATTTAAGGTGTCATGAAGTGGAGGTTCTTGTCAACAGAGCAGCCCTAAACTTTGGGGTGCCTGTGTCTTGCTGATTTTTAGTTTTCCCAATTTATACGCCAATGAGTGGATGTGCCCTATGCGCACTAAGCTGTGTTTTTTCGATGTTTCAGGACACACCGTACACTTCTCCAGAGTGGCTGTTGGCAATTTACATCCCGCCCATCAGCGTAGCAAGGCTCCCATTTCTCCATGGCCTGTCCTGCATTTCTGGTTTTGACACTTTTTTCAGGATGGCCCTTTTGACCCATGGGAAGCGAGACTTCTTTGTAGCGCTGATTTGCCTTTCCAGGTTGCTTGGTTGGCCAAAAAGGGCGTATGCGTTTTTTCCTGAATATATTCAGGAAAAAACGCATACGCCCTTTTTGGCCAAGGGCATCATTGTCGACGTTTTGCTGCTTTTCATGTGCTTTAAAGGCGATTCGAATCTACCTCCTGAAATCTGTTTCCTGCAATTCTGCCTTGCTTTCAAATCCTCTTCGTTGCCTTCCCTCAATATATTTGTGGATGAGAGTTATCATTTATAACTCTGCAGGTTTGTGAATTGCAGTGCCCCTGAGCTCCATTTTACAAGTCGCTTTTTTGGGAGCTGGCCGCAAAAGCACTGGATGGCCTCAGGCCCTATTCTGGTTCCGGGCGGCAGGCTGAGCCTGTGGTTAATTCTTCTTCCTGATGGGAAAATAGAGTGACCTGTGCCTGTCCCAACACCTAGAGCTAGTCTCTCATTGGCTCCCCCTCTTCCCGTTCATCCTCAGGACAAATTGAAAGCTGTACGGAACAGGAGGTTAAAGGTGCTGATTCTCCAAGGAGGGAGATTGCTAGTAAAGCGGCTGGAATGGCGAACCCGAGCACAAGGAGATGAGAAATGAGGTGCGTTTTAGAAACCTTTCTCGGTCACACGGTCTACCACCTTCTGGGTTTCTCATGCATGTTTTCGATGTAGGAAGATGCCCTTGAACCTGGAGATTTGGGACCCATGGGATGGGTAACAGGCAGTAGTACTTTAAAGGCTCTGCGTTTGCTCCCCCAACCTCACCAAATCTCTCAGCCCCGAAAGTATCCACCCTTACGTCTCATCCAGCTGTGGGTCTAGATATGGTCAATCCAGGTGGCATCACAGCCCCTGAACGAATTTTGTAAGAATTTCTCTCTCTTTCACTGTCTTTGTTTCACGGGTTATTAAAATTAATTTATTTTTATAATGGGGTTTAGCTGCTTTTCACGGCTGTGTTTATGCCGCTTTACACCCACTTGACTCACATCCAGCGAGATATCAATACATAGGTTTTAAGATTCTTACTAGTCAGATATATTCTTGTGTGGTGAATAAGGGGTGTTGAGTCCAGTTCACTGAGCAAGGAGTAGGTCTTTCTATTACATATTGGGTTTATGGAACGGTATCTGAGCTAATTTGAAACCCTTGTTTTATGCATCACCCCACCTCACCTTTCCCGTTAAGCAGCCATAGTGTGTTTTCTAAACGTGTGACTCTGTTCTGTTTTGTAATTCAGTTCAAGTGTAGCGGTTTTTACATTCCCTCTATAAATGATAGCTTTTGATAAGTGTCTTTTTCTTTGTGACTTATTTCACTTAGAATCGTCGTACCTAAATCCACTCATCATGCTGCTACTAGCCTTATGACATTGATTTCATGGCTGAGTGATATTCCATTGTACATAAGGACCACCACATCTTTATCCATTTTTCTCTTTCCTGGGATATTTAAGGTGTCATGAAGTGGAGGTTCTTGTCAACAGAGCAGCCCTAAACTTTGGGGTGCCTGTGTCTTGCTGATTTTTAGTTTTCCCAATTTATACGCCCTTGAGTGGAAGTGCCCTATGCGCTCTAAGCTGTGTTTTTTAGATGTTTCAGGACACACCGTACACTTCTCCAGAGTGGCTGTTGGCAATTTACATCCCGCCCATCAGCGTAGCAAGGCTCCCATTTCGCCATGGCCTGTCCTGCATTTCTCGTTTTGACACTTTTTTCAGGATGGCCCTTTTGACCCATGGGAAGCGAGATTTCTTTGTAGCGCTGATTTGCCTTTCCAGGTTGCTTGGTTGGCCAAAAAGGGCGTATGCGTTTTTTCCTGAATATATTCAGGAAAAAACGCATACGCCCTTTTTGGCCAAGGGCATCATTGTCGAAGTTTTGCTGCTTTTCATGTGCTTTAAAGGCGATTCGAATCTACCTCCTGAAATCTGTTTCCTGCAATTCTGCCTTGCTTTCAAATCCTCTTCGTTGCCTTCCCTCAATATATTTGTGGATGAGAGTTATCATTTATAACTCTGCAGGTTTGTGAATTGCAGTGCCCCTGAGCTCCATTTTTCAACTCGCTTTTTTGGGAGCTGGCCGCAAATGCGCAGGATGACCTCAGGCCCTATTCTGGTTCCGGGCGGCAGGCTGAGCCTGTGGTTAATTCTTCTTCCTGATGGGAAAATAGAGTGACCTGTGCCTGTCCCAACACCTAGAGCTAGTCTCTCATTGGCTCCCCCTCTTCCCGTTCATCCTCAGGACAAATTGAAAGCTGTACGGAACAGGAGGTTAAAGGTGCTGATTCTCCAAGGAGGGAGATTGCTAGTAAAGCGGCTGGAATGGCGAACCCGAGCACAAGGAGATGAGAAATGGGGTGCGTTTTAGAAACCTTTCCCGGTCACACGGTCTACCACCTTCTGGGTTTCTCATGCATGTTTTTGATTTAGGAAGATGCCCTTGAACCTGGAGATTTGGGACCCATGGGATGGGTAACAGGCAGTAGTACTTTACAGGCTCTGCGTTTGCTCCCCCAACCTCACCAAATCTCTCAGCCCCGAAAGTATCCACCCTTACGTCTCATCCAGCTGTGGGTCTAGATATGGTCAATCCAGGTGGCATCACAGCCCCTGAACGAATTTTGTAAGAATTTCTCTCTCTTTCACTGTCTTTGTTTCATGGGTTTTTAAAATTAATTTATTTTTATAACGGGGTTTATCTGCTTTTCACGGCTGTGTTTATGCCGCTTTACACCCACTTGTCTCACATCCAGAGAGATATCAATACATAGGTTTTAAGATTCTTACTAGTCAGATATATTCTTGTGCGGTGAATAAGGGGTGTTGAGTCCAGTTCACTGAGCAAGGAGTAGGTCTTTCTATTACATATTGGGTTTATGGAACGGTATCTGAGCTAATTTGAAACCCTTATTTTATGCATCACCCCACCTCACCTTTCCCGTTAAGCAGCCATAGTGTGTTTTCTAAACGTGTGACTCTGTTCTGTTTTGTAATTCAGTTCAAGTGTAGCGGTTTTTACATTCCCTCTATAAATGATAGCTTTTGATAAGTGTCTTTTTCTTTGTGACTTATTTCACTTAGAATCGTCGTACCTAAATCCACTCATCATGCTGCTACTAGCCTTATGACATTGATTTCATGGCTGAGTGATATTCCATTGTACATAAGGACCACCACATCTTTATCCATTTTTCTCTTTCCTGGGATATTTAAGGTGTCATGAAGTGGAGGTTCTTGTCAACAGAGCAGCCCTAAACTTTGGGGTGCCTGTGTCTTGCTGATTTTTAGTTTTCCCAATTTATACGCCCTTGAGTGGAAGTGCCCTATGCGCTCTAAGCTGTGTTTTTTAGATGTTTCAGGACACACCGTACACTTCTCCAGAGTGGCTGTTGGCAATTTACATCCCGCCCATCAGCGTAGCAAGGCTCCCATTTCGCCATGGCCTGTCCTGCATTTCTGGTTTTGACACTTTTTTCAGGATGGCCCTTTTGACCCATGGGAAGCGAGACTTCTTTGTAGCGCTGATTTGCCTTTCCAGGTTGCTTGGTTGGCCAAAAAGGGCGTATGCGTTTTTTCCTGAATATATTCAGGAAAAAACGCATACGCCCTTTTTGGCCAAGGGCATCATTGTCGACGTTTTGCTGCTTTTCATGTGCTTTAAAGGCGATTCGAATCTACCTCCTGAAATCTGTTTCCTGCAATTCTGCCTTGCTTTCAAATCCTCTTCGTTGCCTTCCCTCAATATATTTGTGGATGAGAGTTATCATTTATAACTCTGCAGGTTTGTGAATTGCAGTGCCACTGAGCTCCATTTTTCAACTCGCTTTTTTGGGAGCTGGCCACAAAAGCACTGGATGGCCTCAGGCCCTATTCTGGTTCCGGGCGGCAGGCTGAGCCTGTGGTTAATTCTTCTTCCTGATGGGAAAATAGAGTGACCTGTGCCTGTCCCAACACCTAGAGCTAGTCTCTCATTGGCTCCCCCTCTACCCGTTCATCCTCAGGACAAATTGAAAGCTGTACGGAACAGGAGGTTAAAGGTGCTGATTCTCCAAGGAGGGAGATTGCTAGTAAAGCGGCTGGAATGGCGAACCCGAGCACAAGGAGATGAGAAATGAGGTGCGTTTTAGAAACCTTTCTCGGTCACACGGTCTACCACCTTCTGGGTTTCTCATGCATGTTTTCGATGTAGGAAGATGCCCTTGAACCTGGAGATTTGGGACCCATGGGATGGGTAACAGGCAGTAGTACTTTAAAGGCTCTGCGTTTGCTCCCCCAACCTCACCAAATCTCTCAGCCCCGAAAGTATCCACCCTTACGTCTCATCCAGCTGTGGGTCTAGATATGGTCAATCCAGGTGGCATCACAGCCCCTGAACGAATTTTGTAAGAATTTCTCTCTCTTTCACTGTCTTTGTTTCACGGGTTATTAAAATTAATTTATTTTTATAATGGGGTTTAGCTGCTTTTCACGGCTGTGTTTATGCCGCTTTACACCCACTTGACTCACATCCAGCGAGATATCAATACATAGGTTTTAAGATTCTTACTAGTCAGATATATTCTTGTGCGGTGAATAAGGGGTGTTGAGTCCAGTTCACTGAGCAAGGAGTAGGTCTTTCTATTACATATTGGGTTTATGGAACGGTATCTGAGCTAATTTGAAACCCTTGTTTTATGCATCACCCCACCTCACCTTTCCCGTTAAGCAGCCATAGTGTGTTTTCTAAACGTGTGACTCTGTTCTGTTTTGTAATTCAGTTCAAGTGTAGCGGTTTTTACATTCCCTCTATAAATGATAGCTTTTGATAAGTGTCTTTTTCTTTGTGACTTATTTCACTTAGAATCGTCGTACCTAAATCCACTCATCATGCTGCTACTAGCCTTATAACATTGATTTCATGGCTGAGTGATATTCCATTGTACATAAGGACCACCACATCTTTATCCATTTTTCTCTTTCCTGGGATATTTAAGGTGTCATGAAGTGGAGGTTCTTGTCAACAGAGCAGCCCTAAACTTTGGGGTGCCTGTGTCTTGCTGATTTTTAGTTTTCCCAATTTATACGCCCTTGTGTGGAAGTGCCCTATGCGCTCCAAGCTGTGTTTTTTAGATGTTTCAGGACACACCGTAAACTTCTCCAGAGTGGCTGTTGGCAATTTACATCCCGCCCATCAGCGTAGCAAGGCTCCCATTTCGCCATGGCCTGTCCTGCATTTCTGGTTTTGACACTTTTTTCAGGATGGCCCTTTTGACCCATGGGAAGCGAGACTTCTTTGTAGCGCTGATTTGCCTTTCCAGGTTGCTTGGTTGGCCAAAAAGGGCGTATGCGTTTTTTCCTGAATATATTCAGGAAAAAACGCATACGCCCTTTTTGGCCAAGGGCATCATTGTCAACGTTTTGCCGCTTTTCATGTGCTGTAAAGGCGATTCGAATCTACCTCCTGAAATCTGTTTCCTGCCATTCTGCCTTGATTTCAAATCCTCTTCTTTGCCTTCCCTCAATACATTTGTGGACGAGAGTTATCATTTATAACTCTGCAGGTTTGTTTATTGCAGTGCCCTGAAGCTCCATTTTACAAGTCGCTTTTTTGGGAGCTGGCCGCAAAAGCACTGGATGGCCTCAGGCCCTATTCTGGTTCCGGGCGGCAGGCTGAGCCTGTGGTTAATTCTTCTTCCTGATGGGAAAATAGAGTGACCTGTGCCTGTCCCAACACCTAGAGCTAGTCTCTCATTGGCTCCCCCTCTTCCCGTTCATCCTCAGGACAAATTGAAAGCTGTACGGAACAGGAGGTTAAAGGTGCTGATTCTCCAAGGAGGGAGATTGCTAGTAAAGCGGCTGGAATGGCGAACCCGAGCACAAGGAGATGAGAAATGAGGTGCGTTTTAGAAACCTTTCTCGGTCACACGGTCTACCACCTTCTGGGTTTCTCATGCATGTTTTCGATGTAGGAAGATGCCCTTGAACCTGGAGATTTGGGACCCATGGGATGGGTAACAGGCAGTAGTACTTTAAAGGCTCTGCGTTTGCTCCCCCAACCTCACCAAATCTCTCAGCCCCGAAAGTATCCACCCTTACGTCTCATCCAGCTGTGGGTCTAGATATGGTCAATCCAGGTGGCATCACAGCCCCTGAACGAATTTTGTAAGAATTTCTCTCTCTTTCACTGTCTTTGTTTCACGGGTTATTAAAATTAATTTATTTTTATAATGGGGTTTAGCTGCTTTTCACGGCTGTGTTTATGCCGCTTTACACCCACTTGACTCACATCCAGCGAGATATCAATACATAGGTTTTAAGATTCTTACTAGTCAGATATATTCTTGTGCGGTGAATAAGGGGTGTTGAGTCCAGTTCACTGAGCAAGGAGTAGGTCTTTCTATTACATATTGGGTTTATGGAACGGTATCTGAGCTAATTTGAAACCCTTGTTTTATGCATCACCCCACCTCACCTTTCCCGTTAAGCAGCCATAGTGTGTTTTCTAAACGTGTGACTCTGTTCTGTTTTGTAATTCAGTTCAAGTGTAGCGGTTTGTACATTCCCTCTATAAGTGATAGCTTTTGATAAGTGTCTTTTTCTTTGTGACTTATTTCACTTAGAATCGTCGTACCTAAATCCACTCATCATGCTGCTACTAGCCTTATGACATTGATTTCATGGCTGAGTGATATTCCATTGTACATAAGGACCACCACATCTTTATCCATTTTTCTCTTTCCTGGGATATTTAAGGTGTCATGAAGTGGAGGTTCTTGTCAACAGAGCAGCCCTAAACTTTGGGGTGCCTGTGTCTTGCTGATTTTTAGTTTTCCCAATTTATACGCCCTTGAGTGGAAGTGCCCTATGCGCTCTAAGCTGTGTTTTTTCGATGTTTCAGGACACACCGTAAACTTCTCCAGAGTGGCTGTTGGCAATTTACATCCCGCCCATCAGCGTAGCAAGGCTCCCATTTCTCCATGGCCTGTCCTGCATTTCTGGTTTTGACACTTTTTTCAGGATGGCCCTTTTGACCCATGGGAAGCGAGACTTCTTTGTAGCGCTGATTTGCCTTTCCAGGTTGCTTGGTTGGCCAAAAAGGGCGTATGCGTTTTTTCCTGAATATATTCAGGAAAAAACGCATACGCCCTTTTTGGCCAAGGGCATCATTGTCGACGTTTTGCTGCTTTTCATGTGCTTTAAAGGCGATTCGAATCTACCTCCTGAAATCTGTTTCCTGCAATTCTGCCTTGCTTTCAAATCCTCTTCGTTGCCTTCCCTCAATATATTTGTGGATGAGAGTTATCATTTATAACTCTGCAGGTTTGTGAATTGCAGTGCCCCTGAGCTCCATTTTTCAACTCGCTTTTTTGGGAGCTGGCCGCAAAAGCACTGGATGGCCTCAGGCCCTATTCTGGTTCCAGGCGGCAGGCTGAGCCTGTGGTTAATTCTTCTTCCTGATGGGAAAATAGAGTGACCTGTGCCTGTCCCAACACCTAGAGCTAGTCTCTCATTGGCTCCCCCTCTTCCCGTTCATCCTCAGGACAAATTGAAAGCTGTACGGAACAGGAGGTTAAAGGTGCTGATTCTCCAAGGAGGGAGATTGCTAGTAAAGCGGCTGGAATGGCGAACCCGAGCACAAGGAGATGAGAAATGAGGTGCGTTTTAGAAACCTTTCTCGGTCACACGGTCTACCACCATCTGGGTTTCTCATGCATGTTTTCGATGTAGGAAGATGCCCTTGAACCTGGAGATTTGGGACCCATGGGATGGGTAACAGGCAGTAGTACTTTACAGGCTCTGCATTTGCTCCCCCAACCTCACCAAATCTCTCAGCCCCGAAAGTATCCACCCTTACGTCTCATCCAGCTGTGGGTCTAGATATGGTCAATCCAGGTGGCATCACAGCCCCTGAACGAATTTTGTAAGAATTTCTCTCTCTTTCACTGTCTTTGTTTCACGGGTTTTTAAAATTAATTTATTTTTATAACGGGGTTTATCTGCTTTTCACGGCTGTGTTTATGCCGCTTTACACCCACTTGTCTCACATCCAGAGAGATATCAATACATAGGTTTTAAGATTCTTACTAGTCAGATATATTCTTGTGCGGTGAAGAGGGGGTGTTGAGTCCAGTTCACTGAGCAAGGAGTAGGTCTTTCTATTACATATTTGGTTTATGGAACGGTATCTGAGCTAATTTGAAACCCTTGTTTTATGCATCACCCCACCTCACCTTTCCCGTTAAGCAGCCATAGTGTGTTTTGTAAACGTGTGACTCTGTTCTGTTTTTAATTCAGTTCAAGTGTAGCGGTTTGTACATTCCCTCTATAAGTGATAGCTTATGATAAGTGTCTTTTTCTGTGTGACTTATTTCACTTAGAATCGTCGTACCTAAATCCACTCATCATGCTGCTACTAGCCTTATGACATTGATTTCATGGCTGAGTGATATTCCTTTGTACATAAGGACCACCACATCTTTATCCATTTTTCTCTTTCCTGGGATATTTAAGGTGTCATGAAGTGGAGGTTCTTGTCAACAGAGCAGCCCTAAACTTTGGGGTGCCTGTGTCTTGCTGATTTTTAGTTTTCCCAGTTTATACGCCCTTGAGTGGAAGTGCCCTATGCGCTCTAAGCTGTGTTTTTTAGATGTTTCAGGACACACCGTAAACTTCTCCAGAGTGGCTGTTGGCAATTTACATCCCGCCCATCAGCGTAGCAAGGCTCCCATTTCGCCATGGCCTGTCCTGCATTTCTGGTTTTGACACTTTTTTCAGGATGGCCCTTTTGACCCATGGGAAGCGAGACTTCTTTGTAGCGCTGATTTGCCTTTCCAGGTTGCTTGGTTGGCCAAAAAGGGCGTATGCGTTTTTTCCTGAATATATTCAGGAAAAAACGCATACGCCCTTTTTGGCCAAGGGCATCATTGTCAACGTTTTGCCCCTTTTCATGTGCTGTAAAGGCGATTCGAATCTACCTCCTGAAATCTGTTTCCTGCAATTCTGCCTTGATTTCAAATCCTCTTCTTTGCCTTCCCTCAATACATTTGTGGACGAGAGTTATCATTTATAACTCTGCAGGTTTGTGAATTGCAGTGCCCTGAAGCTCCATTTTACAAGTCGCTTTTTTGGGAGCTGGCCGCAAAAGCACTGGATGGCCTCAGGCCCTATTCTGGTTCCGGGCGGCAGGCTGAGCCTGTGGTTAATTCTTCTTCCTGATGGGAAAATAGAGTGACCTGTGCCTGTCCCAACACCTAGAGCTAGTCTCTCATTGGCTCCCCCTCTTCCCGTTCATCCTCAGGACAAATTGAAAGCTGTACGGAACAGGAGGTTAAAGGTGCTGATTCTCCAAGGAGGGAGATTGCTAGTAAAGCGGCTGGAATGGCGAACCCGAGCACAAGGAGATGAGAAATGGGGTGCGTTTTAGAAACCTTTCCCGGTCACACGGTCTACCACCTTCTGGGTTTCTCATGCATGTTTTTGATTTAGGAAGATGCCCTTGAACCTGGAGATTTGGGACCCATGGGATGGGTAACAGGCAGTAGTACTTTACAGGCTCTGCGTTTGCTCCCCCAACCTCACCAAATCTCTCAGCCCCGAAAGTATCCACCCTTACGTCTCATCCAGCTGTGGGTCTAGATATGGTCAATCCAGGTGGCATCACAGCCCCTGAACGAATTTTGTAAGAATTTCTCTCTCTTTCACTGTCTTTGTTTCACGGGTTTTTAAAATTAATTTATTTTTATAACGGGGTTTATCTGCTTTTCACGGCTGTGTTTATGCCGCTTTACACCCACTTGTCTCACATCCAGAGAGATATCAATACATAGGTTTTAAGATTCTTACTAGTCAGATATATTCTTGTGCGGTGAAGGGGTGTTGAGTCCAGTTCACTGAGCAAGGAGTAGGTCTTTCTATTACATATTTGGTTTATGGAACGGTATCTGAGCTAATTTGAAACCCTTGTTTTATGCATCACCCCACCTCACCTTTCCCGTTAAGCAGCCATAGTGTGTTTTGTAAACATGTGACTCTGTTCTGTTTTTAATTCAGTTCAAGTGTAGCGGTTTGTACATTCCCTCTATAAGTGATAGCTTATGATAAGTGTCTTTTTCTGTGTGACTTATTTCACTTAGAATCGTCGTACCTAAATCCACTCATCATGCTGCTACTAGCCTTATGACATTGATTTCATGGCTGAATGATATTCCATTGTACATAAGGACCACCACTTCTTTATCCATTTTTCTCTTTCCTGGGATATTTAAGGTGTCATGAAGTGGAGGTTCTTGTCAACAGAGCAGCCCTAAACTTTGGGGTGCCTGTGTCTTGCTGATTTTTAGTTTTCCCAATTTATACGCCAATGAGTGGATGTGCCCTATGTGCACTAAGCTGTGTTTTTTCGATGTTTCAGGACACACCGTATACTTCTCCAGAGTGGCTGTTGGCAATTTACATCCCGCCCATCAGCGTAGCAAGGCTCCCATTTCTCCATGGCCTGTCCTGCATTTCTGGTTTTGACACTTTTTTCAGGATGGCCCTTTTGACCCATGGGAAGCGAGACTTCTTTGTAGCGCTGATTTGCCTTTCCAGGTTGCTTGGTTGGCCAAAAAGGGCGTATGCGTTTTTTCCTGAATATATTCAGGAAAAAACGCATACGCCCTTTTTGGCCAAGGGCATCATTGTCGACGTTTTGCTGCTTTTCATGTGCTTTAAAGGCGATTCGAATCTACCTCCTGAAATCTGTTTCCTGCAATTCTGCCTTGCTTTCAAATCCTCTTCGTTGCCTTCCCTCAATATATTTGTGGATGAGAGTTATCATTTATAACTCTGCAGGTTTGTGAATTGCAGTGCCCCTGAGCTCCATTTTTCAACTCGCTTTTTTGGGAGCTGGCCGCAAATGCGCAGGATGGCCTCAGGCCCTATTCTGGTTCCGGGCGGCAGGCTGAGCCTGTGGTTAATTCTTCTTCCTGATGGGAAAATAGAGTGACCTGTGCCTGTCCCAACACCTAGAGCTAGTCTCTCATTGGCTCCCCCTCTTCCCGTTCATCCTCAGGACAAATTGAAAGCTGTACGGAACAGGAGGTTAAAGGTGCTGATTCTCCAAGGAGGGAGATTGCTAGTAAAGCGGCTGGAATGGCGAACCCGAGCACAAGGAGATGAGAAATGGGGTGCGTTTTAGAAACCTTTCCCGGTCACACGGTCTACCACCTTCTGGGTTTCTCATGCATGTTTTTGATTTAGGAAGATGCCCTTGAACCTGGAGATTTGGGACCCATGGGATGGGTAACAGGCAGTAGTACTTTACAGGCTCTGCGTTTGCTCCCCCAACCTCACCAAATCTCTCAGCCCCGAAAGTATCCACCCTTACGTCTCATCCAGCTGTGGGTCTAGATATGGTCAATCCAGGTGGCATCACAGCCCCTGAACGAATTTTGTAAGAATTTCTCTCTCTTTCACTGTCTTTGTTTCACAGGTTTTTAAAATTAATTTATTTTTATAACGGGGTTTATCTGCTTTTCACGGCTGTGTTTATGCCGCTTTACACCCACTTGTCTCACATCCAGAGAGATATCAATACATAGGTTTTAAGATTCTTACTAGTCAGATATATTCTTGTGCGGTGAAGAGGGGGTGTTGAGTCCAGTTCACTGAGCAAGGAGTAGGTCTTTCTATTACATATTTGGTTTATGGAACGGTATCTGAGCTAATTTGAAACCCTTGTTTTATGCATCACCCCACCTCACCTTTCCCGTTAAGCAGCCATAGTGTGTTTTGTAAACGTGTGACTCTGTTCTGTTTTTAATTCAGTTCAAGTGTAGCGGTTTGTACATTCCCTCTATAAGTGATAGCTTATGATAAGTGTCTTTTTCTGTGTGACTTATTTCACTTAGAATCGTCGTACCTAAATCCACTCATCATGCTGCTACTAGCCTTATGACATTGATTTCATGGCTGAATGATATTCCATTGTACATAAGGACCACCACTTCTTTATCCATTTTTCTCTTTCCTGGGATATTTAAGGTGTCATGAAGTGGAGGTTCCTGTCAACAGAGCAGCCCTAAACTTTGGGGTGCCTGTGTCTTGCTGATTTTTAGTTTTCCCAATTTATACGCCAATGAGTGGATGTGCCCTATGCGCACTAAGCTGTGTTTTTTCGATGTTTCAGGACACACCGTACACTTCTCCAGAGTGGCTGTTGGCAATTTACATCCCGCCCATCAGCGTAGCAAGGCTCCCATTTCTCCATGGCCTGTCCTGCATTTCTGGTTTTGACACTTTTTTCAGGATGGCCCTTTTGACCCATGGGAAGCGAGACTTCTTTGTAGCGCTGATTTGCCTTTCCAGGTTGCTTGGTTGGCCAAAAAGGGCGTATGCGTTTTTTCCTGAATATATTCAGGAAAAAACGCATACGCCCTTTTTGGCCAAGGGCATCATTGTCGACGTTTTGCTGCTTTTCATGTGCTTTAAAGGCGATTCGAATCTACCTCCTGAAATCTGTTTCCTGCAATTCTGCCTTGCTTTCAAATCCTCTTCGTTGCCTTCCCTCAATATATTTGTGGATGAGAGTTATCATTTATAACTCTGCAGGTTTGTGAATTGCAGTGCCCCTGAGCTCCATTTTTCAACTCGCTTTTTTGGGAGCTGGCCGCAAATGCGCAGGATGGCCTCAGGCCCTATTCTGGTTCCGGGCGGCAGGCTAAGCCTGTGGTTAATTCTTCTTCCTGATGGGAAAATAGAGTGACCTGTGCCTGTCCCAACACCTAGAGCTAGTCTCTCATTGGCTCCCCCTCTTCCCGTTCATCCTCAGGACAAATTGAAAGCTGTACGGAACAGGAGGTTAAAGGTGCTGATTCTCCAAGGAGGGAGATTGCTAGTAAAGCGGCTGGAATGGCGAACCCGAGCACAAGGAGATGAGAAATGAGGTGCGTTTTAGAAACCTTTCCCGGTCACACGGTCTACCACCTTCTGGGTTTCTCATGCATGTTTTCGATGTAGGAAGATGCCCTTGAACCTGGAGATTTGGGACCCATGGGATGGGTAACAGGCAGTAGTACTTTAAAGGCTCTGCGTTTGCTCCCCCAACCTCACCAAATCTCTCAGCCCCGAAAGTATCCACCCTTACGTCTCATCCAGCTGTGGGTCTAGATATGGTCAATCCAGGTGGCATCACAGCCCCTGAACGAATTTTGTAAGAATTTCTCTCTCTTTCACTGTCTTTGTTTCACGGGTTTTTAAAATTAATTTATTTTTATAACGGGGTTTATCTGCTTTTCACGGCTGTGTTTATGCCGCTTTACACCCACTTGTCTCACATCCAGAGAGATATCAATACATAGGTTTTAAGATTCTTACTAGTCAGATATATTCTTGTGCGGTGAAGAGGGGGTGTTGAGTCCAGTTCACTGAGCAAGGAGTAGGTCTTTCTATTACATATTTGGTTTATGGAACGGTATCTGAGCTAATTTGAAACCCTTGTTTTATGCATCACCCCACCTCACCTTTCCCGTTAAGCAGCCATAGTGTGTTTTGTAAACGTGTGACTCTGTTCTGTTTTTAATTCAGTTCAAGTGTAGCGGTTTGTACATTCCCTCTATAAGTGATAGCTTATGATAAGTGTCTTTTTCTGTGTGACTTATTTCACTTAGAATCGTCGTACCTAAATCCACTCATCATGCTGCTACTAGCCTTATGACATTGATTTCATGGCTGAATGATATTCCATTGTACATAAGGACCACCACTTCTTTATCCATTTTTCTCTTTCCTGGGATATTTAAGGTGTCATGAAGTGGAGGTTCTTGTCAACAGAGCAGCCCTAAACTTTGGGGTGCCTGTGTCTTGCTGATTTTTAGTTTTCCCAATTTATACGCCAATGAGTGGATGTGCCCTATGCGCACTAAGCTGTGTTTTTTCGATGTTTCAGGACACACCGTACACTTCTCCAGAGTGGCTGTTGGCAATTTACATCCCGCCCATCAGCGTAGCAAGGCTCCCATTTCTCCATGGCCTGTCCTGCATTTCTGGTTTTGACACTTTTTTCAGGATGGCCCTTTTGACCCATGGGAAGCGAGACTTCTTTGTAGCGCTGATTTGCCTTTCCAGGTTGCTTGGTTGGCCAAAAAGGGCGTATGCGTTTTTTCCTGAATATATTCAGGAAAAAACGCATACGCCCTTTTTGGCCAAGGGCATCATTGTCGACGTTTTGCCGCTTTTCATGTGCTTTAAAGGCGATTCGAATCTACCTCCTGAAATCTGTTTCCTGCAATTCTGCCTTGCTTTCAAATCCTCTTCGTTGCCTTCCCTCAATATATTTGTGGATGAGAGTTATCATTTATAACTCTGCAGGTTTGTGAATTGCAGTGCCCCTGAGCTCCATTTTTCAACTCGCTTTTTTGGGAGCTGGCCGCAAAAGCACTGGATGGCCTCAGGCCCTATTCTGGTTCCGGGCGGCAGGCTGAGCCTGTGGTTAATTCTTCTTCCTGATGGGAAAATAGAGTGACCTGTGCCTGTCCCAACACCTAGAGCTAGTCTCTCATTGGCTCCCCCTCTTCCCGTTCATCCTCAGGACAAATTGAAAGCTGTACGGAACAGGAGGTTAAAGGTGCTGATTCTCCAAGGAGGGAGATTGCTAGTAAAGCGGCTGGAATGGCGAACCCGAGCACAAGGAGATGAGAAATGAGGTGCGTTTTAGAAACCTTTCTCGGTCACACGGTCTACCACCTTCTGGGTTTCTCATGCATGTTTTCGATGTAGGAAGATGCCCTTGAACCTGGAGATTTGGGACCCATGGGATGGGTAACAGGCAGTAGTACTTTAAAGGCTCTGCGTTTGCTCCCCCAACCTCACCAAATCTCTCAGCCCCGAAAGTATCCACCCTTACGTCTCATCCAGCTGTGGGTCTAGATATGGTCAATCCAGGTGGCATCACAGCCCCTGAACGAATTTTGTAAGAATTTCTCTCTCTTTCACTGTCTTTGTTTCACGGGTTATTAAAATTAATTTATTTTTATAATGGGGTTTAGCTGCTTTTCACGGCTGTGTTTATGCCGCTTTACACCCACTTGACTCACATCCAGCGAGATATCAATACATAGGTTTTAAGAGTCTTACTAGTCAGATATATTCTTGTGCGGTGAATAAGGGGTGTTGAGTCCAGTTCACTGAGCAAGGAGTAGGTCTTTCTATTACATATTGGGTTTATGGAACGGTATCTGAGCTAATTTGAAACCCTTGTTTTATGCATCACCCCACCTCACCTTTCCCGTTAAGCAGCCATAGTGTGTTTTCTAAACGTGTGACTCTGTTCTGTTTTGTAATTCAGTTCAAGTGTAGCGGTTTTTACATTCCCTCTATAAATGATAGCTTTTGATAAGTGTCTTTTTCTTTGTGACTTATTTCACTTAGAATCGTCGTACCTAAATCCACTCATCATGCTGCTACTAGCCTTATGACATTGATTTCATGGCTGAGTGATATTCCATTGTACATAAGGACCACCACATCTTTATCCATTTTTCTCTTTCCTGGGATATTTAAGGTGTCATGAAGTGGAGGTTCTTGTCAACAGAGCAGCCCTAAACTTTGGGGTGCCTGTGTCTTGCTGATTTTTAGTTTTCCCAATTTATACGCCCTTGAGTGGAAGTGCCCTATGCGCTCTAAGCTGTGTTTTTTAGATGTTTCAGGACACACCGTAAACTTCTCCAGAGTGGCTGTTGGCAATTTACATCCCGCCCATCAGCGTAGCAAGGCTCCCATTTCGCCATGGCCTGTCCTGCATTTCTGGTTTTGACACTTTTTTCAGGATGGCCCTTTTGACCCATGGGAAGCGAGACTTCATTGTAGCGCTGATTTGCCTTTCCAGGTTGCTTGGTTGGCCAAAAAGGGCGTATGCGTTTTTTCCTGAATATATTCAGGAAAAAACGCATACGCCCTTTTTGGCCAAGGGCATCATTGTCAACGTTTTGCCGCTTTTCATGTGCTATAAAGGCGATTCGAATCTACCTCCTGAAATCTGTTTCCTGCCATTCTGCCTTGATTTCAAATCCTCTTCTTTGCCTTCCCTCAATACATTTGTGGACGAGAGTTATCATTTATAACTCTGCAGGTTTGTGAATTGCAGTGCCCTGAAGCTCCATTTTACAAGTCGCTTTTTTGGGAGCTGGCCGCAAAAGCGCCGGATGGCCTCAGGCCCTATTCTGGTTCCGGGCGGCAGGCTGAGCCTGTGGTTAATTCTTCTTCCTGATGGGAAAATAGAGTGACCTGTGCCTGTCCCAACACCTAGAGCTAGTCTCTCATTGGCTCCCCCTCTTCCCGTTCATCCTCAGGACAAATTGAAAGCTGTACGGAACAGGAGGTTAAAGGTGCTGATTCTCCAAGGAGGGAGATTGCTAGTAAAGCGGCTGGAATGGCGAACCCGAGCACAAGGAGATGAGAAATGAGGTGCGTTTTAGAAACCTTTCTCGGTCACACGGTCTACCACCTTCTGGGTTTCTCATGCATGTTTTCGATGTAGGAAGATGCCCTTGAACCTGGAGATTTGGGACCCATGGGATGGGTAACAGGCAGTAGTACTTTAAAGGCTCTGCGTTTGCTCCCCCAACCTCACCAAATCTCTCAGCCCCGAAAGTATCCACCCTTACGTCTCATCCAGCTGTGGGTCTAGATATGGTCAATCCAGGTGGCATCACAGCCCCTGAACGAATTTTGTAAGAATTTCTCTCTCTTTCACTGTCTTTGTTTCACGGGTTTTTAAAATTAATTTATTTTTATAACGGGGTTTATCTGCTTTTCACGGCTGTGTTTATGCCGCTTTACACCCACTTGTCTCACATCCAGAGAGATATCAATACATAGGTTTTAAGATTCTTACTAGTCAGATATATTCTTGTGCGGTGAAGAGGGGGTGTTGAGTCCAGTTCACTGAGCAAGGAGTAGGTCTTTCTATTACATATTTGGTTTATGGAACGGTATCTGAGCTAATTTGAAACCCTTGTTTTATGCATCACCCCACCTCACCTTTCCCGTTAAGCAGCCATAGTGTGTTTTGTAAACGTGTGACTCTGTTCTGTTTTTAATTCAGTTCAAGTGTAGCGGTTTGTACATTCCCTCTATAAGTGATAGCTTATGATAAGTGTCTTTTTCTGTGTGACTTATTTCACTTAGAATCGTCGTACCTAAATCCACTCATCGTGCTGCTTCTAGCCTTATGACATTGATTTCATGGCTGAATGATATTCTATTGTACATAAGGACCACCACTTCTTTATCCATTTTTCTCTTTCCTGGGATATTTAAGGTGTCATGAAGTGGAGGTTCTTGTCAACAGAGCAGCCCTAAACTTTGGGGTGCCTGTGTCTTGCTGATTTTTAGTTTTCCCAATTTATACGCCAATGAGTGGATGTGCACTATGCGCACTAAGCTGTGTTTTTTCGATGTTTCAGGACACACCGTACACTTCTCCAGAGTGGCTGTTGGCAATTTATATCCCGCCCATCAGCGTAGCAAGGCTCCCATTTCTCCATGGCCTGTCCTGCATTTCTGGTTTTGACACTTTTTTCAGGATGGCCCTTTTGACCCATGGGAAGCGAGACTTCTTTGTAGCGCTGATTTGCCTTTCCAGGTTGCTTGGTTGGCCAAAAAGGGCGTATGCGTTTTTTCCTGAATATATTCAGGAAAAAACGCATACGCCCTTTTTGGCCAAGGGCATCATTGTCGACGTTTTGCTGCTTTTCATGTGCTTTAAAGGCGATTCGAATCTACCTCCTGAAATCTGTTTCCTGCAATTCTGCCTTGCTTTCAAATCCTCTTCGTTGCCTTCCCTCAATATATTTGTGGATGAGAGTTATCATTTATAACTCTGCAGGTTTGTGAATTGCAGTGCCCCTGAGCTCCATTTTTCAACTCGCTTTTTTGGGAGCTGGCCGCAAAAGCACTGGATGGCCTCAGGCCCTATTCTGGTTCCGGGCGGCAGGCTGAGCCTGTGGTTAATTCTTCTTCCTGATGGGAAAATAGAGTGACCTGTGCCTGTCCCAACACCTAGAGCTAGTCTCTCATTGGCTCCCCCTCTTCCCGTTCATCCTCAGGACAAATTGAAAGCTGTACGGAACAGGAGGTTAAAGGTGCTGATTCTCCAAGGAGGGAGATTGCTAGTAAAGCGGCTGGAATGGCGAACCCGAGCACAAGGAGATGAGAAATGAGGTGCGTTTTAGAAACCTTTCTCGGTCACACGGTCTACCACCTTCTGGGTTTCTCATGCATGTTTTCGATGTAGGAAGATGCCCTTGAACCTGGAGATTTGGGACCCATGGGATGGGTAACAGGCAGTAGTACTTTAAAGGCTCTGCGTTTGCTCCCCCAACCTCACCAAATCTCTCAGCCCCGAAAGTATCCACCCTTACGTCTCATCCAGCTGTGGGTCTAGATATGGTCAATCCAGGTGGCATCACAGCCCCTGAACGAATTTTGTAAGAATTTCTCTCTCTTTCACTGTCTTTGTTTCACGGGTTATTAAAATTAATTTATTTTTATAATGGGGTTTAGCTGCTTTTCACGGCTGTGTTTATGCCGCTTTACACCCACTTGACTCACATCCAGCGAGATATCAATACATAGGTTTTAAGAGTCTTACTAGTCAGATATATTCTTGTGCGGTGAATAAGGGGTGTTGAGTCCAGTTCACTGAGCAAGGAGTAGGTCTTTCTATTACATATTGGGTTTATGGAACGGTATCTGAGCTAATTTGAAACCCTTGTTTTATGCATCACCCCACCTCACCTTTCCCGTTAAGCAGCCATAGTGTGTTTTCTAAACGTGTGACTCTGTTCTGTTTTGTAATTCAGTTCAAGTGTAGCGGTTTTTACATTCCCTCTATAAATGATAGCTTTTGATAAGTGTCTTTTTCTTTGTGACTTATTTCACTTAGAATCGTCGTACCTAAATCCACTCATCATGCTGCTACTAGCCTTATGACATTGATTTCATGGCTGAGTGATATTCCATTGTACATAAGGACCACCACATCTTTATCCATTTTTCTCTTTCCTGGGATATTTAAGGTGTCATGAAGTGGAGGTTCTTGTCAACAGAGCAGCCCTAAACTTTGGGGTGCCTGTGTCTTGCTGATTTTTAGTTTTCCCAATTTATACGCCCTTGAGTGGAAGTGCCCTATGCGCTCTAAGCTGTGTTTTTTAGATGTTTCAGGACACACCGTAAACTTCTCCAGAGTGGCTGTTGGCAATTTACATCCCGCCCATCAGCGTAGCAAGGCTCCCATTTCGCCATGGCCTGTCCTGCATTTCTGGTTTTGACACTTTTTTCAGGATGGCCCTTTTGACCCATGGGAAGCGAGACTTCATTGTAGCGCTGATTTGCCTTTCCAGGTTGCTTGGTTGGCCAAAAAGGGCGTATGCGTTTTTTCCTGAATATATTCAGGAAAAAACGCATACGCCCTTTTTGGCCAAGGGCATCATTGTCAACGTTTTGCCGCTTTTCATGTGCTGTAAAGGCGATTCGAATCTACCTCCTGAAATCTGTTTCCTGCCATTCTGCCTTGATTTCAAATCCTCTTCTTTGCCTTCCCTCAATACATTTGTGGACGAGAGTTATCATTTATAACTCTGCAGGTTTGTGAATTGCAGTGCCCTGAAGCTCCATTTTACAAGTCGCTTTTTTGGGAGCTGGCCGCAAAAGCGCCGGATGGCCTCAGGCCCTATTCTGGTTCCGGGCGGCAGGCTGAGCCTGTGGTTAATTCTTCTTCCTGATGGGAAAATAGAGTGACCTGTGCCTGTCCCAACACCTAGAGCTAGTCTCTCATTGGCTCCCCCTCTTCCCGTTCATCCTCAGGACAAATTGAAAGCTGTACGGAACAGGAGGTTAAAGGTGCTGATTCTCCAAGGAGGGAGATTGCTAGTAAAGCGGCTGGAATGGCGAACCCGAGCACAAGGAGATGAGAAATGAGGTGCGTTTTAGAAACCTTTCTCGGTCACACGGTCTACCACCTTCTGGGTTTCTCATGCATGTTTTCGATGTAGGAAGATGCCCTTGAACCTGGAGATTTGGGACCCATGGGATGGGTAACAGGCAGTAGTACTTTAAAGGCTCTGCGTTTGCTCCCCCAACCTCACCAAATCTCTCAGCCCCGAAAGTATCCACCCTTACGTCTCATCCAGCTGTGGGTCTAGATATGGTCAATCCAGGTGGCATCACAGCCCCTGAACGAATTTTGTAAGAATTTCTCTCTCTTTCACTGTCTTTGTTTCACGGGTTTTTAAAATTAATTTATTTTTATAACGGGGTTTATCTGCTTTTCACGGCTGTGTTTATGCCGCTTTACACCCACTTGTCTCACATCCAGAGAGATATCAATACATAGGTTTTAAGATTCTTACTAGTCAGATATATTCTTGTGCGGTGAAGAGGGGGTGTTGAGTCCAGTTCACTGAGCAAGGAGTAGGTCTTTCTATTACATATTTGGTTTATGGAACGGTATCTGAGCTAATTTGAAACCCTTGTTTTATGCATCACCCCACCTCACCTTTCCCGTTAAGCAGCCATAGTGTGTTTTGTAAACGTGTGACTCTGTTCTGTTTTTAATTCAGTTCAAGTGTAGCGGTTTGTACATTCCCTCTATAAGTGATAGCTTATGATAAGTGTCTTTTTCTGTGTGACTTATTTCACTTAGAATCGTCGTACCTAAATCCACTCATCGTGCTGCTTCTAGCCTTATGACATTGATTTCATGGCTGAATGATATTCTATTGTACATAAGGACCACCACTTCTTTATCCATTTTTCTCTTTCCTGGGATATTTAAGGTGTCATGAAGTGGAGGTTCTTGTCAACAGAGCAGCCCTAAACTTTGGGGTGCCTGTGTCTTGCTGATTTTTAGTTTTCCCAATTTATACGCCAATGAGTGGATGTGCACTATGCGCACTAAGCTGTGTTTTTTCGATGTTTCAGGACACACCGTACACTTCTCCAGAGTGGCTGTTGGCAATTTATATCCCGCCCATCAGCGTAGCAAGGCTCCCATTTCTCCATGGCCTGTCCTGCATTTCTGGTTTTGACACTTTTTTCAGGATGGCCCTTTTGACCCATGGGAAGCGAGACTTCTTTGTAGCGCTGATTTGCCTTTCCAGGTTGCTTGGTTGGCCAAAAAGGGCGTATGCGTTTTTTCCTGAATATATTCAGGAAAAAACGCATACGCCCTTTTTGGCCAAGGGCATCATTGTCGACGTTTTGCTGCTTTTCATGTGCTTTAAAGGCGATTCGAATCTACCTCCTGAAATCTGTTTCCTGCAATTCTGCCTTGCTTTCAAATCCTCTTCGTTGCCTTCCCTCAATATATTTGTGGATGAGAGTTATCATTTATAACTCTGCAGGTTTGTGAATTGCAGTGCCCCTGAGCTCCATTTTTCAACTCGCTTTTTTGGGAGCTGGCCGCAAATGCGCAGGATGGCCTCAGGCCCTATTCTGGTTCCGGGCGGCAGGCTGAGCCTGTGGTTAATTCTTCTTCCTGATGGGAAAATAGAGTGACCTGTGCCTGTCCCAACACCTAGAGCTAGTCTCTCATTGGCTCCCCCTCTTCCCGTTCATCCTCAGGACAAATTGAAAGCTGTACGGAACAGGAGGTTAAAGGTGCTGATTCTCCAAGGAGGGAGATTGCTAGTAAAGCGGCTGGAATGGCGAACCCGAGCACAAGGAGATTAGAAATGGGGTGCGTTTTAGAAACCTTTCCCGGTCACACGGTCTACCACCTTCTGGGTTTCTCATGCATGTTTTTGATTTAGGAAGATGCCCTTGAACCTGGAGATTTGGGACCCATGCGATGGGTAACAGGCAGTAGTACTTTACAGGCTCTGCGTTTGCTCCCCCAACCTCACCAAATCTCTCAGCCCCGAAAGTATCCACCCTTACGTCTCATCCAGCTGTGGGTCTAGATATGGTCAATCCAGGTGGCATCACAGCCCCTGAACGAATTTTGTAAGAATTTCTCTCTATTTCACTGTCTTTGTTTCACGGGTTTTTAAAATTAATTTATTTTTATAACGGGGTTTATCTGCTTTTCACGGCTGTGTTTATGCCGCTTTACACCCACTTGTCTCACATCCAGAGAGATATCAATACATAGGTTTTAAGATTCTTACTAGTCAGATATATTCCTGTGCGGTGAAGAGGGGGTGTTGAGTCCAGTTCACTGAGCAAGGAGTAGGTCTTTCTATTACATATTTGGTTTATGGAACGGTATCTGAGCTAATTTGAAACCCTTGTTTTATGCATCACCCCACCTCACCTTTCCCGTTAAGCAGCCATAGTGTGTTTTCTAAACGTGTGACTCTGTTCTGTTTTGTAATTCAGTTCAAGTGTAGCGGTTTTTACATTCCCTCTATAAATGATAGCTTTTGATAAGTGTCTTTTTCTTTGTGACTTATTTCACTTAGAATCGTCGTACCTAAATCCACTCATCATGCTGCTACTAGCCTTATGACATTGATTTCATGGCTGAGTGATATTCCATTGTACATAAGGACCACCACATATTTATCCATTTTTCTCTTTCCTGGGATATTTAAGGTGTCATGAAGTGGAGGTTCTTGTCAACAGAGCAGCCCTAAACTTTGGGGTGCCTGTGTCTTGCTGATTTTTAGTTTTCCCAATTTATACGCCCTTGAGTGGAAGTGCCCTATGCGCTCTAAGCTGTGTTTTTTAGATGTTTCAGGACACACCGTAAACTTCTCCAGAGTGGCTGTTGGCAATTTACATCCCGCCCATCAGCGTAGCAAGGCTCCCATTTCTCCATGGCCTGTCCTGCATTTCTGGTTTTGACACTTTTTTCAGGATGGCCCTTTTGACCCATGGGAAGCGAGACTTCTTTGTAGCGCTGATTTGCCTTTCCAGGTTGCTTGGTTGGCCAAAAATGGCGTATGCGTTTTTTCCTGAATATATTCAGGAAAAAACGCATACGCCCTTTTTGGCCAAGGGCATCATTGTCGACGTTTTGCTGCTTTTCATGTGCTTTAAAGGCGATTCGAATCTACCTCCTGAAATCTGTTTCCTGCAATTCTGCCTTGCTTTCAAATCCTCTTCGTTGCCTTCCCTCAATATATTTGTGGATGAGAGTTATCATTTATAACTCTGCAGGTTTGTGAATTGCAGTGGCCCTGAGCTCCATTTTTCAACTCGCTTTTTTGGGAGCTGGCCGCAAAAGCACTGGATGGCCTCAGGCCCTATTCTGGTTCCGGGCGGCAGGCTGAGCCTGTGGTTAATTCTTCTTCCTGATGGGAAAATAGAGTGACCTGTGCCTGTCCCAACACCTAGAGCTAGTCTCTCATTGGCTCCCCCTCTTCCCGTTCATCCTCAGGACAAATTGAAAGCTGTACGGAACAGGAGGTTAAAGGTGCTGATTCTCCAAGGAGGGAGATTGCTAGTAAAGCGGCTGGAATGGCGAACCCGAGCACAAGGAGATGAGAAATGAGGTGCGTTTTAGAAACCTTTCTCGGTCACACGGTCTACCACCTTCTGGGTTTCTCATGCATGTTTTCGATGTAGGAAGATGCCCTTGAACCTGGAGATTTGGGACCCATGGGATGGGTAACAGGCAGTAGTACTTTAAAGGCTCTGCGTTTGCTCCCCCAACCTCACCAAATCTCTCAGCCCCGAAAGTATCCACCCTTACGTCTCATCCAGCTGTGGGTCTAGATATGGTCAATCCAGGTGGCATCACAGCCCCTGAACGAATTTTGTAAGAATTTCTCTCTCTTTCACTGTCTTTGTTTCACGGGTTATTAAAATTAATTTATTTTTATAATGGGGTTTAGCTGCTTTTCACGGCTGTGTTTATGCCGCTTTACACCCACTTGACTCACATCCAGCGAGATATCAATACATAGGTTTTAAGATTCTTACTAGTCAGATATATTCTTGTGCGGTGAATAAGGGGTGTTGAGTCCAGTTCACTGAGCAAGGAGTAGGTCTTTCTATTACATATTGGGTTTATGGAACGGTATCTGAGCTAATTTGAAACCCTTGTTTTATGCATCACCCCACCTCACCTTTCCCGTTAAGCAGCCATAGTGTGTTTTCTAAACGTGTGACTCTGTTCTGTTTTGTAATTCAGTTCAAGTGTAGCGGTTTTTACATTCCCTCTATAAATGATAGCTTTTGATAAGTGTCTTTTTCTTTGTGACTTATTTCACTTAGAATCGTCGTACCTAAATCCACTCATCATGCTGCTACTAGCCTTATGACATTGATTTCATGGCTGAGTGATATTCCATTGTACATAAGGACCACCACATCTTTATCCATTTTTCTCTTTCCTGGGATATTTAAGGTGTCATGAAGTGGAGGTTCTTGTCAACAGAGCAGCCCTAAACTTTGGGGTGCCTGTGTCTTGCTGATTTTTAGTTTTCCCAATTTATACGCCCTTGAGTGGAAGTGCCCTATGCGCTCTAAGCTGTGTTTTTTAGATGTTTCAGGACACACCGTAAACTTCTCCAGAGTGGCTGTTGGCAATTTACATCCCGCCCATCAGCGTAGCAAGGCTCCCATTTCGCCATGGCCTGTCCTGCATTTCTGGTTTTGACACTTTTTTCAGGATGGCCCTTTTGACCCATGGGAAGCGAGACTTCTTTGTAGCGCTGATTTGCCTTTCCAGGTTGCTTGGTTGGCCAAAAAGGGCGTATGCGTTTTTTCCTGAATATATTCAGGAAAAAACGCATACGCCCTTTTTGGCCAAGTGCATCATTGTCAACGTTTTGCCGCTTTTCATGTGCTGTAAAGGCGATTCGAATCTACCAACTGAAATCTGTTTCCTGCCATTCTGCCTTGATTTCAAATCCTCTTCTTTGCCTTCCCTCAATACATTTGTGGACGAGAGTTATCATTTATAACTCTGCAGGTTTGTGAATTGCAGTGCCCTGAAGCTCCATTTTACAAGTCGCTTTTTTGGGAGCTGGCCGCAAAAGCGCAGGATGGCCTCAGTCCCTATTCTGGTTCCGGGCGGCAGGCTGAGCCTGTGGTTAATTCTTCTTCCTGATGGGAAAATAGAGTGACCTGTGCCTGTCCCAACACCTAGAGCTAGTCTCTCATTGGCTCCCCCTCTTCCCGTTCATCCTCAGGACATACTGAAAGCTGTACGGAACAGGAGGTTAAAGGTGCTGATTCTCCAAGGAGGGAGATTGCTAGTAAAGCGGCTGGAATGGCGAACCCGAGCACAAGGAGATGAGAAATTAGGTGCGTTTTAGAAACCTTTCTCGGTCACGCGGTCTACCACCTTCTGGGTTTCTCATGCATGTTTTCAATGTAGGAAGATGCCCTTGAACCTGGAGATTTGGGACCCATGGGATGGGTAACAGGCAGTAGTACTTTAAAGGCTCTGCGTTTGCTCCCCCAACCTCACCAAATCTCTCAGCCCCGAAAGTATCCACCCTTACGTCTCATCCAGCTGTGGGTCTAGATATGGTCAATCCAGGTGGCATCACAGCCCCTGAACGAATTTTGTAAAAATTTCTCTCTCTTTCACTGTCTTTGTTTCACGGGTTATTAAAATTAATTTATTTTTATAATGGGGTTTAGCTGCTTTTCACGGCTGTGTTTATGCCGCTTTACACCCACTTGACTCACATCCAGCGAGATATCAATACATAGGTTTTAAGATTCTTACTAGTCAGATATATTCTTGTGCGGTGAATAAGGGGTGTTGAGTCCAGTTCACTGAGCAAGGAGTAGGTCTTTCTATTACATATTGGGTTTATGGAACGGTATCTGAGCTAATTTGAAACCCTTGTTTTATGCATCACCCCACCTCACCTTTCCCGTTAAGCAGCCATAGTGTGTTTTCTAAACGTGTGACTCTGTTCTGTTTTGTAATTCAGTTCAAGTGTAGCGGTTTTTACATTCCCTCTATAAATGATAGCTTTTGATAAGTGTCTTTTTCTTTGTGACTTATTTCACTTAGAATCGTCGTACCTAAATCCACTCATCATGCTGCTACTAGCCTTATGACATTGATTTCATGGCTGAGTGATATTCCATTGTACATAAGGACCACCACATCTTTATCCATTTTTCTCTTTCCTGGGATATTTAAGGTGTCATGAAGTGGAGGTTCTTGTCAACAGAGCAGCCCTAAACTTTGGGGTGCCTGTGTCTTGCTGATTTTTAGTTTTCCCAATTTATACGCCCTTGAGTGGAAGTGCCCTATGCGCTCTAAGCTGTGTTTTTTAGATGTTTCAGGACACACCGTAAACTTCTCCAGAGTGGCTGTTGGCAATTTACATCCCGCCCATCAGCGTAGCAAGGCTCCCATTTCGCCATGGCCTGTCCTGCATTTCTGGTTTTGACACTTTTTTCAGGATGGCCCTTTTGACCCATGGGAAGCGAGACTTCTTTGTAGCGCTGATTTGCCTTTCCAGGTTGCTTGGTTGGCCAAAAAGGGCGTATGCGTTTTTTCCTGAATATATTCAGGAAAAAACGCATACGCCCTTTTTGGCCAAGTGCATCATTGTCAACGTTTTGCCGCTTTTCATGTGCTGTAAAGGCGATTCGAATCTACCAACTGAAATCTGTTTCCTGCCATTCTGCCTTGATTTCAAATCCTCTTCTTTGCCTTCCCTCAATACATTTGTGGACGAGAGTTATCATTTATAACTCTGCAGGTTTGTGAATTGCAGTGCCCTGAAGCTCCATTTTACAAGTCGCTTTTTTGGGAGCTGGCCGCAAAAGCGCAGGATGGCCTCAGTCCCTATTCTGGTTCCGGGCGGCAGGCTGAGCCTGTGGTTAATTCTTCTTCCTGATGGGAAAATAGAGTGACCTGTGCCTGTCCCAACACCTAGAGCTAGTCTCTCATTGGCTCCCCCTCTTCCCGTTCATCCTCAGGACATATTGAAAGCTGTACGGAACAGGAGGTTAAAGGTGCTGATTCTCCAAGGAGGGAGATTGCTAGTAAAGCGGCTGGAATGGCGAACCCGAGCACAAGGAGATGAGAAATTAGGTGCGTTTTAGAAACCTTTCTCGGTCACGCGGTCTACCACCTTCTGGGTTTCTCATGCATGTTTTCAATGTAGGAAGATGCCCTTGAACCTGGAGATTTGGGACCCATGGGATGGGTAACAGGCAGTAGTACTTTAAAGGCTCTGCGTTTGCTCCCCCAACCTCACCAAATCTCTCAGCCCCGAAAGTATCCACCCTTACGTCTCATCCAGCTGTGGGTCTAGATATGGTCAATCCAGGTGGCATCACAGCCCCTGAACGAATTTTGTAAAAATTTCTCTCTCTTTCACTGTCTTTGTTTCACGGGTTATTAAAATTAATTTATTTTTATAATGGGGTTTAGCTGCTTTTCACGGCTGTGTTTATGCCGCTTTACACCCACTTGACTCACATCCAGCGAGATATCAATACATAGGTTTTAAGATTCTTACTAGTCAGATATATTCTTGTGCGGTGAATAAGGGGTGTTGAGTCCAGTTCACTGAGCAAGGAGTAGGTCTTTCTATTACATATTGGGTTTATGGAACGGTATCTGAGCTAATTTGAAACCCTTGTTTTATGCATCACCCCACCTCACCTTTCCCGTTAAGCAGCCATAGTGTGTTTTCTAAACGTGTGACTCTGTTCTGTTTTGTAATTCAGTTCAAGTGTAGCGGTTTTTACATTCCCTCTATAAATGATAGCTTTTGATAAGTGTCTTTTTCTTTGTGACTTATTTCACTTAGAATCGTCGTACCTAAATCCACTCATCATGCTGCTACTAGCCTTATGACATTGATTTCATGGCTGAGTGATATTCCATTGTACATAAGGACCACCACATCTTTATCCATTTTTCTCTTTCCTGGGATATTTAAGGTGTCATGAAGTGGAGGTTCTTGTCAACAGAGCAGCCCTAAACTTTGGGGTGCCTGTGTCTTGCTGATTTTTAGTTTTCCCAATTTATACGCCCTTGAGTGGAAGTGCCCTATGCGCTCTAAGCTGTGTTTTTTAGATGTTTCAGGACACACCGTAAACTTCTCCAGAGTGGCTGTTGGCAATTTACATCCCGCCCATCAGCGTAGCAAGGCTCCCATTTCTCCATGGCCTGTCCTGCATTTCTGGTTTTGACACTTTTTTCAGGATGGCCCTTTTGACCCATGGGAAGCGAGACTTCTTTGTAGCGCTGATTTGCCTTTCCAGGTTGCTTGGTTGGCCAAAAAGGGCGTATGCGTTTTTTCCTGAATATATTCAGGAAAAAACGCATACGCCCTTTTTGGCCAAGGGCATCATTGTCGACGTTTTGCTGCTTTTCATGTGCTTTAAAGGCGATTCGAATCTACCTCCTGAAATCTGTTTCCTGCAATTCTGCCTTGCTTTCAAATCCTCTTCGTTGCCTTCCCTCAATATATTTGTGGATGAGAGTTATCATTTATAACTCTGCAGGTTTGTGAATTGCAGTGCCCCTGAGCTCCATTTTTCAACTCGCTTTTTTGGGAGCTGGCCGCAAAAGCACTGGATGGCCTCAGGCCCTATTCTGGTTCCGGGCGGCAGGCTGAGCCTGTGGTTAATTCTTCTTCCTGATGGGAAAATAGAGTGACCTGTGCCTGTCCCAACACCTAGAGCTAGTCTCTCATTGGCTCCCCCTCTTCCCGTTCATCCTCAGGACAAATTGAAAGCTGTACGGAACAGGAGGTTAAAGGTGCTGATTCTCCAAGGAGGGAGATTGCTAGTAAAGCGGCTGGAATGGCGAACCCGAGCACAAGGAGATGAGAAATGAGGTGCGTTTTAGAAACCTTTCTCGGTCACACGGTCTACCACCTTCTGGGTTTCTCATGCATGTTTTCGATGTAGGAAGATGCCCTTGAACCTGGAGATTTGGGACCCATGGGATGGGTAACAGGCAGTAGTACTTTAAAGGCTCTGCGTTTGCTCCCCCAACCTCACCAAATCTCTCAGCCCCGAAAGTATCCACCCTTACGTCTCATCCAGCTGTGGGTCTAGATATGGTCAATCCAGGTGGCATCACAGCCCCTGAACGAATTTTGTAAGAATTTCTCTCTCTTTCACTGTCTTTGTTTCACGGGTTATTAAAATTAATTTATTTTTATAATGGGGTTTAGCTGCTTTTCACGGCTGTGTTTATGCCGCTTTACACCCACTTGACTCACATCCAGCGAGATATCAATACATAGGTTTTAAGATTCTTACTAGTCAGATATATTCTTGTGCGGTGAATAAGGGGTGTTGAGTCCAGTTCACTGAGCAAGGAGTAGGTCTTTCTATTACATATTGGGTTTATGGAACGGTATCTGAGCTAATTTGAAACCCTTGTTTTATGCATCACCCCACCTCACCTTTCCCGTTAAGCAGCCATAGTGTGTTTTCTAAACGTGTGACTCTGTTCTGTTTTGTAATTCAGTTCAAGTGTAGCGGTTTTTACATTCCCTCTATAAATGATAGCTTTTGATAAGTGTCTTTTTCTTTGTGACTTATTTCACTTAGAATCGTCGTACCTAAATCCACTCATCATGCTGCTACTAGCCTTATGACATTGATTTCATGGCTGAGTGATATTCCATTGTACATAAGGACCACCACATCTTTATCCATTTTTCTCTTTCCTGGGATATTTAAGGTGTCATGAAGTGGAGGTTCTTGTCAACAGAGCAGCCCTAAACTTTGGGGTGCCTGTGTCTTGCTGATTTTTAGTTTTCCCAATTTATACGCCCTTGAGTGGAAGTGCCCTATGCGCTCTAAGCTGTGTTTTTTAGATGTTTCAGGACACACCGTAAACTTCTCCAGAGTGGCTGTTGGCAATTTACATCCCGCCCATCAGCGTAGCAAGGCTCCCATTTCGCCATGGCCTGTCCTGCATTTCTGGTTTTGACACTTTTTTCAGGATGGCCCTTTTGACCCATGGGAAGCGAGACTTCTTTGTAGCGCTGATTTGCCTTTCCAGGTTGCTTGGTTGGCCAAAAAGGGCGTATGCGTTTTTTCCTGAATATATTCAGGAAAAAACGCATACGCCCTTTTTGGCCAAGTGCATCATTGTCAACGTTTTGCCGCTTTTCATGTGCTGTAAAGGCGATTCGAATCTACCAACTGAAATCTGTTTCCTGCCATTCTGCCTTGATTTCAAATCCTCTTCTTTGCCTTCCCTCAATACATTTGTGGACGAGAGTTATCATTTATAACTCTGCAGGTTTGTGAATTGCAGTGCCCTGAAGCTCCATTTTACAAGTCGCTTTTTTGGGAGCTGGCCGCAAAAGCGCAGGATGGCCTCAGTCCCTATTCTGGTTCCGGGCGGCAGGCTGAGCCTGTGGTTAATTCTTCTTCCTGATGGGAAAATAGAGTGACCTGTGCCTGTCCCAACACCTAGAGCTAGTCTCTCATTGGCTCCCCCTCTTCCCGTTCATCCTCAGGACAAATTGAAAGCTGTACGGAACAGGAGGTTAAAGGTGCTGATTCTCCAAGGAGGGAGATTGCTAGTAAAGCGGCTGGAATGGCGAACCCGAGCACAAGGAGATGAGAAATTAGGTGCGTTTTAGAAACCTTTCTCGGTCACGCGGTCTACCACCTTCTGGGTTTCTCATGCATGTTTTCAATGTAGGAAGATGCCCTTGAACCTGGAGATTTGGGACCCATGGGATGGGTAACAGGCAGTAGTACTTTAAAGGCTCTGCGTTTGCTCCCCCAACCTCACCAAATCTCTCAGCCCCGAAAGTATCCACCCTTACGTCTCATCCAGCTGTGGGTCTAGATATGGTCAATCCAGGTGGCATCACAGCCCCTGAACGAATTTTGTAAAAATTTCTCTCTCTTTCACTGTCTTTGTTTCACGGGTTATTAAAATTAATTTATTTTTATAATGGGGTTTAGCTGCTTTTCACGGCTGTGTTTATGCCGCTTTACACCCACTTGACTCACATCCAGCGAGATATCAATACATAGGTTTTAAGATTCTTACTAGTCAGATATATTCTTGTGCGGTGAATAAGGGGTGTTGAGTCCAGTTCACTGAGCAAGGAGTAGGTCTTTCTATTACATATTGGGTTTATGGAACGGTATCTGAGCTAATTTGAAACCCTTGTTTTATGCATCACCCCACCTCACCTTTCCCGTTAAGCAGCCATAGTGTGTTTTCTAAACGTGTGACTCTGTTCTGTTTTGTAATTCAGTTCAAGTGTAGCGGTTTTTACATTCCCTCTATAAATGATAGCTTTTGATAAGTGTCTTTTTCTTTGTGACTTATTTCACTTAGAATCGTCGTACCTAAATCCACTCATCATGCTGCTACTAGCCTTATGACATTGATTTCATGGCTGAGTGATATTCCATTGTACATAAGGACCACCACATCTTTATCCATTTTTCTCTTTCCTGGGATATTTAAGGTGTCATGAAGTGGAGGTTCTTGTCAACAGAGCAGCCCTAAACTTTGGGGTGCCTGTGTCTTGCTGATTTTTAGTTTTCCCAATTTATACGCCCTTGAGTGGAAGTGCCCTATGCGCTCTAAGCTGTGTTTTTTAGATGTTTCAGGACACACCGTAAACTTCTCCAGAGTGGCTGTTGGCAATTTACATCCCGCCCATCAGCGTAGCAAGGCTCCCATTTCTCCATGGCCTGTCCTGCATTTCTGGTTTTGACACTTTTTTCAGGATGGCCCTTTTGACCCATGGGAAGCGAGACTTCTTTGTAGCGCTGATTTGCCTTTCCAGGTTGCTTGGTTGGCCAAAAAGGGCGTATGCGTTTTTTCCTGAATATATTCAGGAAAAAACGCATACGCCCTTTTTGGCCAAGGGCATCATTGTCGACGTTTTGCTGCTTTTCATGTGCTTTAAAGGCGATTCGAATCTACCTCCTGAAATCTGTTTCCTGCAATTCTGCCTTGCTTTCAAATCCTCTTCGTTGCCTTCCCTCAATATATTTGTGGATGAGAGTTATCATTTATAACTCTGCAGGTTTGTGAATTGCAGTGCCCCTGAGCTCCATTTTTCAACTCGCTTTTTTGGGAGCTGGCCGCAAAAGCACTGGATGGCCTCAGGCCCTATTCTGGTTCCGGGCGGCAGGCTGAGCCTGTGGTTAATTCTTCTTCCTGATGGGAAAATAGAGTGACCTGTGCCTGTCCCAACACCTAGAGCTAGTCTCTCATTGGCTCCCCCTCTTCCCGTTCATCCTCAGGACAAATTGAAAGCTGTACGGAACAGGAGGTTAAAGGTGCTGATTCTCCAAGGAGGGAGATTGCTAGTAAAGCGGCTGGAATGGCGAACCCGAGCACAAGGAGATGAGAAATGAGGTGCGTTTTAGAAACCTTTCTCGGTCACACGGTCTACCACCTTCTGGGTTTCTCATGCATGTTTTCGATGTAGGAAGATGCCCTTGAACCTGGAGATTTGGGACCCATGGGATGGGTAACAGGCAGTAGTACTTTAAAGGCTCTGCGTTTGCTCCCCCAACCTCACCAAATCTCTCAGCCCCGAAAGTATCCACCCTTACGTCTCATCCAGCTGTGGGTCTAGATATGGTCAATCCAGGTGGCATCACAGCCCCTGAACGAATTTTGTAAGAATTTCTCTCTCTTTCACTGTCTTTGTTTCACGGGTTATTAAAATTAATTTATTTTTATAATGGGGTTTAGCTGCTTTTCACGGCTGTGTTTATGCCGCTTTACACCCACTTGACTCACATCCAGCGAGATATCAATACATAGGTTTTAAGATTCTTACTAGTCAGATATATTCTTGTGCGGTGAATAAGGGGTGTTGAGTCCAGTTCACTGAGCAAGGAGTAGGTCTTTCTATTACATATTGGGTTTATGGAACGGTATCTGAGCTAATTTGAAACCCTTGTTTTATGCATCACCCCACCTCACCTTTCCCGTTAAGCAGCCATAGTGTGTTTTCTAAACGTGTGACTCTGTTCTGTTTTGTAATTCAGTTCAAGTGTAGCGGTTTTTACATTCCCTCTATAAATGATAGCTTTTGATAAGTGTCTTTTTCTTTGTGACTTATTTCACTTAGAATCGTCGTACCTAAATCCACTCATCATGCTGCTACTAGCCTTATGACATTGATTTCATGGCTGAGTGATATTCCATTGTACATAAGGACCACCACATCTTTATCCATTTTTCTCTTTCCTGGGATATTTAAGGTGTCATGAAGTGGAGGTTCTTGTCAACAGAGCAGCCCTAAACTTTGGGGTGCCTGTGTCTTGCTGATTTTTAGTTTTCCCAATTTATACGCCCTTGAGTGGAAGTGCCCTATGCGCTCTAAGCTGTGTTTTTTAGATGTTTCAGGACACACCGTAAACTTCTCCAGAGTGGCTGTTGGCAATTTACATCCCGCCCATCAGCGTAGCAAGGCTCCCATTTCGCCATGGCCTGTCCTGCATTTCTGGTTTTGACACTTTTTTCAGGATGGCCCTTTTGACCCATGGGAAGCGAGACTTCTTTGTAGCGCTGATTTGCCTTTCCAGGTTGCTTGGTTGGCCAAAAAGGGCGTATGCGTTTTTTCCTGAATATATTCAGGAAAAAACGCATACGCCCTTTTTGGCCAAGTGCATCATTGTCAACGTTTTGCCGCTTTTCATGTGCTGTAAAGGCGATTCGAATCTACCAACTGAAATCTGTTTCCTGCCATTCTGCCTTGATTTCAAATCCTCTTCTTTGCCTTCCCTCAATACATTTGTGGACGAGAGTTATCATTTATAACTCTGCAGGTTTGTGAATTGCAGTGCCCTGAAGCTCCATTTTACAAGTCGCTTTTTTGGGAGCTGGCCGCAAAAGCGCAGGATGGCCTCAGTCCCTATTCTGGTTCCGGGCGGCAGGCTGAGCCTGTGGTTAATTCTTCTTCCTGATGGGAAAATAGAGTGACCTGTGCCTGTCCCAACACCTAGAGCTAGTCTCTCATTGGCTCCCCCTCTTCCCGTTCATCCTCAGGACAAATTGAAAGCTGTACGGAACAGGAGGTTAAAGGTGCTGATTCTCCAAGGAGGGAGATTGCTAGTAAAGC